>NW_026948308.1:0-35941 GCF_035149785.1 Candoia aspera
TAGGGTTAGGAGTGCTTTTGCATGCTGGATTTGGGACGGCACAATTTCTGGCCAGAAATCAAAAAATTCCTGACACCGGGGTCAGGAAAACCTCACGGGGCGAGCCCGGCGGAATCAGGCCGAATGCAAAAATGAACACCGCCATGAGATTCGGGGTGGAATGTGAGGTTTAGGAGTGCTTTTGCATGCTGGATTTGGAACGGCACCATTTTTGGCCCAGAAACCAAAAAATTCCTGACCCGGGGGTCCGGAAAACCTCACGAGGCGAGCCAGGTGGAATCAGGCCGAATGCAAAAATGAACACCGCCATGAGATTCGGGGTGGAATGTGAGGGTTAGGAGTGCTTTTGCATGCTGGATTTGGGACGGCACAATTTCTGGCCCAGAAATCAAAAAATTCCTGACCCCGGGGTCAGGAAAACCTCATGGGACGAGGCACGCGGAATCAGGCCGAATGCAAAAATGAACACCGCCATGAGATTCGGGGTGGAATGTGAGGTTTAGGAGTGCTTTTGCATGCTGGATTTGGAACGGCACCATTTTTGGCCCAGAAACCAAAAAATTCCTGACCCGGGGGTCCGGAAAACCTCACGAGGTGAGCCAGGCGGAATCAGGCCGAATGCAAAAATGAACACCGCCATGAGATTCGGGGTGGAATGTGAGGGTTAGGAGTGCTTTTGCATGCTGGATTTGGGACGGCACAATTTCTGGCCCAGAAATCAAAAAATTCCTGACCCCGGGGTCAGGAAAACCTCATGGGACGAGGCACGCGGAATCAGGCCGAATGCAAAAATGAACACCGCCATGAGATTCGGGGTGGAATGTGAGGTTTAGGAGTGCTTTTGCATGCTGGATTTGGAACGGCACCATTTTTGGCCCAGAAACCAAAAAATTCCTGACCCGGGGGTCCGGAAAACCTCACGAGGCGAGCCAGGCGGAATCAGGCCGAATGCAAAAATGAACACCGCCATGAGATTCGGGGTGGAATGTGGAGGGTTAGGAGTGCTTTTGCATGCTGGATTTGGGACGGCACAATTTTTGGCCCAGAAATCAAAAAATTCCTGACCCCGGGGTCAGGAAAACCTCATGGGACGAGGCACGCGGAATCAGGCTGAATGCAAAAATGAACACCGCCATGAGATTCGGGGTGGAATGTGAGGGTTAGAAGTGTTTTTGCATGCTGTATTTGTGACGGCACAATTTTTGGCCCAGAAATCAAAAAATTCCTGACCCCGGGGTCAGGAAAACCTCACGGGGCGAGCCAGGCGGAATCAGGTCGAATGCAAAAATGAACACCGCCATGAGATTCGGGGTGGAATGTTAGGGTTAGGAGTGCTTTTGCATGCTGGATTTGGGACGGCACAATTTTTGGCCCAGAAATCAAAAAATTCCTGACCCCGGGGTCAGGAAAACCTCACGGTGCGAGGCACGCGGAATCAGGCCGAATGCAAAAATGAACACCGCCATGAGATTCGGGGTGGAATGTTAGGGTTAGGAGTGCTTTTGCATGCTGGATTTGGTACGGCACAATTTTTGGCCCAGAAATCAAAAAATTCCTGACCCCGGGGTCAGGAAAACCTCACGGGGCGAGCCAGGCGGAATCAGGCCGAATGCAAAAATGATCACCGCCATGAGATTCGGCATGGAATGTGAGGGTTAGGAGTGCTTTTGCATGCTGGATTTGGGACGGCACAATTTTTGTCCCAATAATCAAAAAATTCCTGAACCGGGGTCAGGAAAACCTCACGAGGCGAACCAGGCGGAATCAGGCCGAATGCAAAAATGAACACCGCCATGAGATTCGGGGTGGAATGTGAGGGTTAGGAGTGCTTTTGGATGCTGGATTTGGGACGGCACAATTTTTATCCCAATAATCAAAAAATTCCTGAACCGGGGTCAGGAAAACCTCACGAGGCGAACCAGGCGGAATCAGGCCGAATGCAAAAATGAACACCGCCATGAGATTCGGGGTGGAATGTGAGGGTTAGGAGTGTTTTTGCATGCTGTATTTGGAACGCCACAATTTCTGGCCCAGAAATCAAAAAATTACTGACCCCGGGGTTAGGAAAACCTCACGGGGCGAGCCAGGCGGAATCAGGCCGAATGCAAAAATGAACACCGCCATGAGATTCGGGGTGGAATGAAAGGGTTAGGAGTGCTTTTGCATGCTGGATTTGGGACGGCACAATTTCTGGCCCAGAAATCAAAAAATTCCTGACCCCGGGGTCAGGAAAACCTCACGGGGCGAGCCCGGCGGAATCAGGCCAAATGCAAAAATGAACACCGCCATGAGATTCGGGGTGGAATGTAAGTTTAGGATGCTTTTGCATGCTGGATTTGGGACCGCACAATTTCTGGCCCAGAAATCAAAAAATTCCTGACCCCGGGGTCAGGAAAACCTCACGGGGCGAGCCCGGCGGAATCAGGCCGAATGCAAAAATGAACACCGCCATGAGATTCGGGGTGGAATGTGAGGGTTAGGAGTGCTTTTGCATGCTGGATTTGGGACGGCACAATTTCTGGCCCAGAAATCAAAAAATTCCTGACCCCGGCGTCAGGAAAACTTCACGGGGCGAGCCAGGCGGAATCAGGTCGAATGCAAAAATGAACACCGCCATGAGATTCGGGGTGGAATGTTAGGGTTAGGAGTGCTTTTGCATGCTGGATTTGGGACGGCACAATTTCTGGCCCAGAAATCAAAAAATTCCTGACCCCGGGGTCAGGAAAACCTCACGGTGCGAGGCACGCGGAATCAGGCCGAATGCAAAAATGAACACCGCCATGAGATTCGGCGTGGAATGTAAGGGTTAGGAGTGCTTTTGCATGCTGGATTTGGGACGGCACAATTTTTGTCCCAATAATCAAAAAATTCCTGAACCGGGGTCAGGAAAACCTCACAAGGCGAAACAGGCGGAATCAGGCCGAATGCAAAAATGAACACCGCCATGAGATTCGGGGTGGAATGTGAGGGTTAGGAGTGCTTTTGGATGCTGGATTTGGGACGGCACAATTTTTGTCCCAATAATCAAAAAATTCCTGAACCGGGGTCAGGAAAACCTCACGAGGCGAAGCAGGCGGAATCAGGCCGAATGCAAAAATGAACACCGCCATGAGATTCGCGGTGGAATGTGAGGGTTAGGAGTGTTTTTGCATGCTGTATTTGGGACGCCACAATTTCTGGCCCAGAAATCAAAAAATTACTGACCCCGGGGTCAGGAAAACCTCACGGGGCGAGCCAGGCGGAATCAGGCCGAATGCAAAAATGAACACCGCCATGAGATTCGGGGTGGAATGTAAGGGTTAGGAGTGCTTTTGCATGCTGGATTTGGGACGGCACAATTTCTGGCCCAGAAATCCAAAAATTCCTGACCCCGGGGTCAGGAAAACCTCACGGGGCGAGCCCGGCGGAATCAGGCCGAATGCAAAAATGAACACCGCCATGAGATTCGGGGTGGAATGTAAGGGTTAGGAGTGCTTTTGCATGCTGGATTTGGGACGGCACAATTTCTGGCCCAGAAATCCAAAAATTCCTGACCCCGGGGTCAGGAAAACCTCACGGGGCGAGCCCGGCGGAATCAGGCCGAATGCAAAAATGAACACCGCCATGAGATTCAGGGTGGAATGTGAGGGTTAGGAGTGCTTTTGCATGCTGGATTTGGGACCGCACAATTTCTGGCCCAGAAATCAAAAAATTCCTGACCCCGGGGTCAGGAAAACCTCATGGGGCGAGCCCGGCGGAATCAGGCCGAATGCAAAAATGAACACCGCCATGAGATTCGGCGTGGAATGTAAGGGTTAGGAGTGCTTTTGCATGCTGGATTTGGGACGGCACAATTTTTGGCCCAGAAATCAAAAAATTCCTGACCCCGGGTCAGGAAAACCTCACTGGGCGAGCCCGGCGGAATCAGGCCGAATGCAAAAATGAACACCGCCATGAGATTCGGGGTGGAATGTAAGGGTTAGGAGTGCTTTTGGATGCTGGATTTGGGACGGCACAATTTCTGGCCCAGAAATCAAAAAATTCCTGACCCCGGGGTCAGGAAAACCTCACGGGGCGAGCCCGGCGGAATCAGGCCGAATGCAAAAATGAATACCGCCATGAGATTCGGGGTGGAATGTAAGTTTAGGAGTGCTTTTGCATGCTGGATTTGGGACGGCACAATTTTTTGCCCAGAAATCCAAAAATTCCTGACCCCGGGGTCAGGAAAACCTCACGGGGCGAGCCCGGCGGAATCAGGCCGAATGCAAAAATGAACACCGCCATGAGATTCGGGGTGGAATGTAAGGGTTAGGACTGCTTTTGCATGCTGGATTTGGGACGGCACAATTTCTGGCCCAGAAATCCAAAAATTCCTGACCCCGGGGTCAGGAAAACCTCACGGGGCGAGCCCGGCGGAATCAGGCCGAATGCAAAAATGAACACCGCCATGAGATTCGGGGTGGAATGTGAGGGTTAGGAGTGCTTTTGCATGCTGGATTTGGGACGGCACAATTTCTGGCCCAGAAATCAAAAAATTCCTGACCCCGGGGTCAGGAAAACCTCACGGGGCGAGCCCGGCGGAATCAGGCCGAATGCAAAAATGAACACCGCCATGAGATTCGGGGTGGAATGTAAGGGTTAGGAGTGCTTTTGCATGCTGGATTTGGGACGGCACAATTTCTGGCCCAGAAATCAAAAATTCCTGACCCCGGGGTCAGGAAAACCTCACGGGGCGAGCCCGGCGGAATCAGGCCGAATGCAAAAATGAACAACGCCATGAGATTCGGGGTGGAATGTAAGTTTAGGAGTGCTTTTGCATGCTGGATTTGGGACGGCACAATTTCTGGCCCAGAAATCAAAAAATTCCTGACCCCGGGGTCAGGAAAACCTCACGGGGCGAGCCCGGCGGAATCAGGCCGAATGCAAAAATGAACACCGCCATGAGATTCGGGTGGAATGTAAGGGTTAGGAGTGCTTTTGCATGCTGGATTTGGGACGGCACAATTTCTGGCCCAGAAATCCAAAAATTCCTGACCCCGGGGTCAGGAAAACCTCACGGGGCGAGCCCGGCGGAATCAGGCCGAATGCAAAAATGAACACCGCCATGAGATTCGGGGTGGAATGTAAGGGTTAGGAGTGCTTTTGGATGCTGGATTTGGGACGGCACAATTTCTGGCCCAGAAATCAAAAAATTCCTGACCCCGGGGTCAGGAAAACCTCACGGGGCGAGCCCGGCGGAATCAGGCCGAATGCAAAAATGAACACCGCCATGAGATTCGGGGTGGAATGTAAGGGTTAGGAGTGCTTTTGCATGCTGGATTTGGGACGGCACAATTTCTGGCCCAGAAATCAAAAAATTCCTGACCCCGGGGTCAGGAAAACCTCACGGGGCGAGCCCGGCGGAATCAGGCCGAATGCAAAAATGAACACCGCCATGAGATTCGGGGTGGAATGTAAGGGTTAGGACTGCTTTTGCATGCTGGATTTGGGACGGCACAATTTCTGGCCCAGAAATCAAAAAATTCCTGACCCCGGGGTCAGGAAAACCTCACGGGGCGAGCCCGGCGGAATCAGGCCGAATGCAAAAATGAACACCGCCATGAGATTCGGGGTGGAATGTAAGGGTTAGGAGTGCTTTTGCATGCTGGATTTGGGACCGCACAATTTCTGGCCCAGAAATCAAAAAATTCCTGACCCCGGGGTCAGGAAAACCTCACGGGGCGAGCCCGGCGGAATCAGGCCGAATGCAAAAATGAACACCGCCATGAGATTCGGCGTGGAATGTAAGGGTTAGGAGTGCTTTTGCATGCTGGATTTGGGACGGCACAATTTTTGGCCCAGAAATCAAAAATTCCTGACCCCGGGGTCAGGAAAACCTCACGGGGCGAGCCCGGCGGAATCAGGCCGAATGCAAAAATGAACACCGCCATGAGATTCGGGGTGGAATGTAAGGGTTAGGAGTGCTTTTGCATGCTGGATTTGGGACGGCACAATTTCTGGCCCAGAAATCAAAAAATTCCTGACCCCGGGGTCAGGAAAACCTCACGGGGCGAGCCCGGCGGAATCAGGCCGAATGCAAAAATGAACACCGCCATGAGATTCGGGGTGGAATGTAAGGGTTAGGAGTGCTTTTGCATGCTGGATTTGGGACGGCACAATTTCTGGCCCAGAAATCCAAAAATTCCTGACCCCGGGGTCAGGAAAACCTCACGGGGCGAGCCCGGCGAAATCAGGCCGAATGCAAAAATGAACACCGCCATGAGATTCGGGGTGGAATGTGAGGGTTAGGAGTGCTTTTGCATGCTGGATTTGGGACCGCACAATTTCTGGCCCAGAAATCAAAAAATTCCTGACCCCGGGGTCAGGAAAACCTCACGGGGCAAGCCCGGCGGAATCAGGCCGAATGCAAAAATGAACACCGCCATGAGATTCGGGGTGGAATGTGAGGGTTAGGAGTGCTTTTGCATGCTGGATTTGGGACGGCACAATTTTTGGCCCAGAAATCCAAAAATTCCTGACCCCGGGGTCAGGAAAACCTCACGGGGCGAGCCCGGCGGAATCAGGCCGAATGCAAAAATGAACACCGCCATGAGATTCGGGGTGGAATGTAAGGGTTAGGAGTGCTTTTGCATGCTGGATTTGGGACGGCACAATTTCTGGCCCAGAAATCAAAAAATTCCTGACCCCGGGGTCAGGAAAACCTCACGGGGCGAGCCCGGCGGAATCAGGCCGAATGCAAAAATGAACACCGCCATGAGATTCGGGGTGGAATGTGAGGGTTAGGAGTGCTTTTGCATGCTGGATTTGGGACCGCACAATTTCTGGCCCAGAAATCAAAAATTCCTGACCCCGGGGTCAGGAAAACCTCATGGGGGGAGCCCGGCGGAATCAGGCCGAATGCAAAAATGAACACCGCCATGAGATTCGGCGTGGAATGTAAGTGTTAGCAGTGCTTTTGCATTCTGGATTTGGGACGGCACAATTTTTGGCCCAGAAATCAAAAAATTCCTGACCCCGGGGTCAGGAAAACCTCACGGGGCGAGCCCGGCGGAATCAGGCCGAATGCAAAAATGAACACCGCCATGAGATTCGGGGTGGAATGTAAGGGTTAGGAGTGCTTTTGGATGCTGGATTTGGGACGGCACAATTTCTGGCCCAGAAATCAAAAAATTCCTGACCCCGGGGTCAGGAAAACCTCACGGGGCGAGCCCGGCGGAATCAGGCCGAATGCAAAAATGAACACCGCCATGAGATTCGGGGTGGAATGTAAGTTTAGGAGTGCTTTTGCATGCTGGATTTGGGACGGCACAATTTTTGGCCCAGAAATCCAAAAATTCCTGACCCCGGGGTCAGGAAAACCTCACGGGGCGAGCCCGGCGGAATCAGGCCGAATGCAAAAATGAACACCGCCATGAGATTCGGGGTGGAATGTAAGGGTTAGGAGTGCTTTTGCATGCTGGATTTGGGACGGCACAATTTCTGGCCCAGAAATCAAAAAATTCCTGACCCCGGGGTCAGGAAAACCTCACGGGGCGAGCCCGGCGGAATCAGGCCGAATGCAAAAATGAACACCGCCATGAGATTCGGGGTGGAATGTAAGGGTTAGGACTGCTTTTGCATGCTGGATTTGGGACCGCACAATTTCTGGCCCAGAAATCAAAAAATTCCTGACCCCGGGGTCAGGAAAACCTCACGGGGCGAGCCCGGCGGAATCAGGCCGAATGCAAAAATGAACACCGCCATGAGATTCGGCGTGGAATGTAAGGGTTAGGAGTGCTTTTGCATGCTGGATTTGGGACGGCACAATTTTTGGCCCAGAAATCAAAAAATTCCTGACCCCGGGGTCAGGAAAACCTCACGGGGCGAGCCCGGCGGAATCAGGCCGAATGCAAAAATGAACACCGCCATGAGATTCGGGGTGGAATGTAAGGGTTAGGAGTGCTTTTGCATGCTGGATTTGGGACGGCACAATTTCTGGCCCAGAAATCAAAAAATTCCTGACCCCGGGGTCAGGAAAACCTCACGGGGCGAGCCCGGCGGAATCAGGCCGAATGCAAAAATGAACACCGCCATGAGATTCGGGGTGGAATGTAAGGGTTAGGAGTGCTTTTGCATGCTGGATTTGGGACGGCACAATTTCTGGCCCAGAAATCCAAAAATTCCTGACCCCGGGGTCAGGAAAACCTCACGGGGCGAGCCGGCGAAATCAGGCCGAATGCAAAAATGAACACCGCCATGAGATTCGGGGTGGAATGTGAGGGTTAGGAGTGCTTTTGCATGCTGGATTTGGGACCGCACAATTTCTGGCCCAGAAATCAAAAAATTCCTGACCCCGGGGTCAGGAAAACCTCACGGGGCAAGCCCGGCGGAATCAGGCCGAATGCAAAAATGAACACCGCCATGAGATTCGGGGTGGAATGTGAGGGTTAGGAGTGCTTTTGCATGCTGGATTTGGGACGGCACAATTTTTGGCCCAGAAATCCAAAAATTCCTGACCCCGGGGTCAGGAAAACCTCACGGGGCGAGCCCGGCGGAATCAGGCCGAATGCAAAAATGAACACCGCCATGAGATTCGGGGTGGAATGTAAGGGTTAGGAGTGCTTTTGCATGCTGGATTTGGGACGGCACAATTTCTGGCCCAGAAATCAAAAATTCCTGACCCCGGGGTCAGGAAAACCTCACGGGGCGAGCCCGGCGGAATCAGGCCGAATGCAAAAATGAACACCGCCATGAGATTCGGGGTGGAATGTGAGGGTTAGGAGTGCTTTTGCATGCTGGATTTGGGACCGCACAATTTCTGGCCCAGAAATCAAAAAATTCCTCACCCCGGGGTCAGGAAAACCTCACGGGGCGAGCCCGGCGGAATCAGGCCGAATGCAAAAATGAACACCGCCATGAGATTCGGGGTGGAATGTAAGGGTTAGGAGTGCTTTTGCATGCTGGATTTGGGACGGCACAATTTCTGGCCGAGAAATCCAAAAATTCCTGACCCCGGGGTCAGGAAAACCTCACGGGGCGAGCCCGGCGGAATCAGGCCGAATGCAAAAATGAACACCGCCATGAGATTCGGGGTGGAATGTAAGGGTTAGGAGTGCTTTTGCATGCGGGATTTGGGACCGCACAATTTCTGGCCCAGAAATCAAAAAATTCCTGACCCCGGGGTCAGGAAAACCTCACGGGGCGAGCCCGGCGGAATCAGGCCGAATGCAAAAATGAACACCGCCATGGGATTCGGGGTGGAATGTGAGAGTTAGGAGTGCTTTTGCATGCTGGATTTGTGACGGCACAATTTTTGGCCCAGAAATAAAAAAATTCCTGACCCCGGGGTCAGGAAAACCTCATGGGGCGAGCCAGGCGGAATCAGGCGGAATGCAAAAATGAACACCGCCATGAGGTTCGGGGTGGAATGTGAGGGTTAGGAGTGCTTTTGCATGCTGGATTTGGGACCGCACAATTTCTGGCCCAGAAATCAAAAAATTCCTCACCCCGGGGTCAGGAAAACCTCACGGGGCGAGCCCGGCGGAATCAGGCCGAATACAAAAATGAACACCGCCATGAGATTCGGGGTGGAATGTAAGTTTAGGAGTGCTTTTGCATGCTGGATTTGGGACGGCACAATTTCTGGCCCAGATATCCAAAAATTCCTGACCCCGGGGTCAGGAAAACCTCACGGGGCGAGCCCGGCGGAATCAGGCCGAATGCAAAAATGAACACCGCCATGAGATTCGGGGTGGAATGTAAGGGTTAGGAGTGCTTTTGCATGCTGGACTTGGGACGGCACAATTTCTGGCCCAGAAATCAAAAAATTCCTGACCCCGGGGTCAGGAAAACCTCACGGGGCGAGCCCGGCGGAATCAGGCCGAATGCAAAAATGAACACCGCCATGAGATTCGGGGTGGAATGTGAGGGTTAGGAGTGCTTTTGCATGCTGGATTTGGGACGGCACAATTTTTGGCCCAGAAATCCAAAAATTCCTGACCCCGGGGTCAGGAAAACCTCACGGGGCGAGCCCGGCGGAATCAGGCCGAATGCAAAAATGAACACCGCCATGAGATTCGGGGTGGAATGTAAGGGTTAGGAGTGCTTTTGCATGCTGGATTTGGGACGGCACAATTTCTGGCCCAGAAATCAAAAAATTCCTGACCCCGGGGTCAGGAAAACCTCACGGGGCGAGCCCGGCGGAATCAGGCCGAATGCAAAAATGAACACCGCCATGAGATTCGGGGTGGAATGTGAGGGTTAGGAGTGCTTTTGCATGCTGGATTTGGGACCGCACAATTTCTGGCCCAGAAATCAAAAAATTCCTCACCCCGGGGTCAGGAAAACCTCACGGGGCGAGCCCGGCGGAATCAGGCCGAATACAAAAATGAACACCGCCATGAGATTCGGGGTGGAATGTAAGGGTTAGGAGTGCTTTTGCATGCTGGATTTGGGACGGCACAATTTCTGGCCCAGAAATCAAAAAATTCCTGACCCCGGGGTCAGGAAAACCTCACGGCGCGAGCCCGGCGGAATCAGGCCGAATGCAAAAATGAACACCGCCATGAGATTCGGGGTGGAATGTAAGGGTTAGGAGTGCTTTTGCATGCTGGATTTGGGACGGCACAATTTCTGGCCGAGAAATCCAAAAATTCCTGACCCCGGGGTCAGGAAAACCTCACGGGGCGAGCCCGGCGGAATCAGGCCGAATGCAAAAATGAACACCGCCATGAGATTCGGGGTGGAATGTAAGGGTTAGGAGTGCTTTTGCATGCGGGATTTGGGACCGCACAATTTCTGGCCCAGAAATCAAAAAATTCCTGACCCCGGGGTCAGGAAAACCTCACGGGGCGAGCCCGGCGGAATCAGGCCGAATGCAAAAATGAACACCGCCATGGGATTCGGGGTGGAATGTGAGAGTTAGGAGTGCTTTTGCATGCTGGATTTGTGACGGCACAATTTTTGGCCCAGAAATAAAAAAATTCCTGACCCCGGGGTCAGGAAAACCTCATGGGGCGAGCCAGGCGGAATCAGGCGGAATGCAAAAATGAACACCGCCATGAGATTCGGGGTGGAATGTAAGGGTTAGGAGTGCTTTTGCATGCTGGATTTGGGACGGCACAATTTCTGGCCCAGAAATCAAAAAATTCCTGACCCCGGGGTCAGGAAAACCTCACGGGGCGAGCCCGGCGGAATCAGGCCGAATGCAAAAATGAACACCGCCATGAGATTCGGGGTGGAATGTGAGGGTTAGGAGTGCTTTTGCATGCTGGATTTGGGACCGCACAATTTCTGGCCCAGAAATCAAAAAATTCCTCACCCCGGGGTCAGGAAAACCTCACGGGGCGAGCCCGGCGGAATCAGGCCGAATACAAAAATGAACACCGCCATGAGATTCGGGGTGGAATGTAAGGGTTAGGAGTGCTTTTGCATGCTGGATTTGGGACGGCACAATTTCTGGCCCAGAAATCAAAAAATTCCTGACCCCGGGGTCAGGAAAACCTCACGGCGCGAGCCCGGCGGAATCAGGCCGAATGCAAAAATGAACACCGCCATGAGATTCGGGGTGGAATGTAAGGGTTAGGAGTGCTTTTGCATGCTGGATTTGGGACGGCACAATTTCTGGCCGAGAAATCCAAAAATTCCTGACCCCGGGGTCAGGAAAACCTCACGGGGCGAGCCCGGCGGAATCAGGCCGAATGCAAAAATGAACACCGCCATGAGATTCGGGGTGGAATGTAAGGGTTAGGAGTGCTTTTGCATGCGGGATTTGGGACCGCAGAATTTCTGGCCCAGAAATCAAAAAATTCCTGACCCCGGGGTCAGGAAAACCTCACGGGGCGAGCCCGGCGGAATCAGGCCGAATGCAAAAATGAACACCGCCATGGGATTCGGGGTGGAATGTGAGAGTTAGGAGTGCTTTTGCATGCTGGATTTGTGACGGCACAATTTTTGGCCCAGAAATAAAAAATTCCTGACCCCGGGGTCAGGAAAACCTCATGGGGCGAGCCAGGCGGAATCAGGCGGAATGCAAAAATGAACACCGCCATGAGGTTCGGGGTGGAATGTGAGGGTTAGGAGTGCTTTTGCATGCTGGATTTGGGACCGCACAATTTCTGGCCCAGAAATCAAAAAATTCCTCACCCCGGGGTCAGGAAAACCTCACGGGGCGAGCCCGGCGGAATCAGGCCGAATACAAAAATGAACACCGCCATGAGATTCGGCGTGGAATGTAAGTTTAGGAGTGCTTTTGCATGCTGGATTTGGGACGGCACAATTTCTGGCCCAGATATCCAAAAATTCCTGACCCCGGGGTCAGGAAAACCTCACGGGGCGAGCCCGGCGGAATCAGGCCGAATGCAAAAATGAACACCGCCATGAGATTCGGGGTGGAATGTAAGGGTTAGGAGTGCTTTTGCATGCTGGATTTGGGACGGCACAATTTCTGGCCCAGAAATCAAAAAATTCCTGACCCCGGGGTCAGGAAAACCTCACGGCGCGAGCCCGGCGGAATCAGGCCGAATGCAAAAATGAACACCGCCATGAGATTCGGGGTGGAATGTAAGGGTTAGGAGTGCTTTTGCATGCTGGATTTGGGACGGCACAATTTCTGGCCGAGAAATCCAAAAATTCCTGACCCCGGGGTCAGGAAAACCTCACGGGGCGAGCCCGGCGGAATCAGGCCGAATGCAAAAATGAACACCGCCATGAGATTCGGGGTGGAATGTAAGGGTTAGGAGTGCTTTTGCATGCGGGATTTGGGACCGCACAATTTCTGGCCCAGAAATCAAAAAATTCCTGACCCCGGGGTCAGGAAAACCTCACGGGGCGAGCCCGGCGGAATCAGGCCGAATGCAAAAATGAACACCGCCATGGGATTCGGGGTGGAATGTGAGAGTTAGGAGTGCTTTTGCATGCTGGATTTGTGACGGCACAATTTTTGGCCCAGAAATAAAAAAATTCCTGACCCCGGGTCAGGAAAACCTCATGGGGCGAGCCAGGCGGAATCAGGCGGAATGCAAAAATGAACACCGCCATGAGGTTCGGGGTGGAATGGGAGGGTTAGGAGTGCTTTTGCATGCTGTGATTTGGGACCGCACAATTTCTGGACCAGAAATCAAAAATTCCTGACCCCGGGGTCAGGAAAACCTCACGGGGCGAGCCAGGCGGAATCAGGCCGAATGCAAAAATGAACACCGCCATGAGACTCGGGGTGGAATGTGAGGGTTAGGAGTCCTTTTGCATGCTGGATTTGGGACGGCACAATTTCTGGCCCAGAAATCAAAAAATTCCTGACCCCGGGGTCAGGAAAACCTAACGGGGCGAGCCCGGCGGAATGAGGCCGAATGCAAAAATGAACACCGCCATGAGATTCGGGGTGGAATGTAAGGGTTAGGGGTGCTTTTGCATGCTGGATTTGGGACGGCACAATTTCTGGCCCAGAAATCAAAAAATCCTGACCCCGGGGTCAGGAAAACCTCACGGGGCGAGCCAGGCGGAATCAGGCCGAATGGAAAAATGAACACCGCCATGAGATTCGGGGTGGAATGTGAGGGTTAGGAGTGCTTTTGCATGCTGGATTTGGGACGGCACAATTTTTGGCCCAGAAATCAAAAAATTCCTGACCCCGGGGTCAGGAAAACCTCACGGGACGAGGCACGCGGAATCAGGCGGAATGCAAAAATGAACACCGCCATGAGGTTTGGGGTGGAATGTAAGGGTTAGGAGTGCTTTTGCATGCTGGATTTGGGACGGCACAATTTTTGGCCCAGAAATAAAAAAATTCCTGACCCCGGGGTCAGGAAAACCTCATGGGGCGAGCCAGGCGGAATCAGGCCGAATGCAAAAATGAACACCGCCATGAGATTCGGGGTGGAATGTAAGGGTTAGGAGTGCTTTTGCATGCTGGATTTGGGACGGCACAATTTCTGGCCCAGAAATCCAAAAATTCCTGACCCCGGGGTCAGGAAAACCTCACGGGGCGAGCCCGGCGAAATCAGGCCGAATGCAAAAATGAACACCGCCATGAGATTCGGGGTGGAATGTGAGGGTTAGGAGTGCTTTTGCATGCTGGATTTGGGACCGCACAATTTCTGGCCCAGAAATCAAAAAATTCCTGACCCCGGGGTCAGGAAAACCTCACGGGGCAAGCCCGGCGGAATCAGGCCGAATGCAAAAATGAACACCGCCATGAGATTCGGGGTGGAATGTGAGGGTTAGGAGTGCTTTTGCATGCTGGATTTGGGACGGCACAATTTTTGGCCCAGAAATCCAAAAATTCCTGACCCCGGGGTCAGGAAAACCTCACGGGGCGAGCCCGGCGGAATCAGGCCGAATGCAAAAATGAACACCGCCATGAGATTCGGGGTGGAATGTAAGGGTTAGGAGTGCTTTTGCATGCTGGATTTGGGACGGCACAATTTCTGGCCCAGAAATCAAAAAATTCCTGACCACGGGGTCAGGAAAACCTCACGGGGCGAGCCCGGCGGAATCAGGCCGAATGCAAAAATGAACACCGCCATGAGATTCGGGGTGGAATGTAAGGGTTAGGAGTGCTTTTGGATGCTGGATTTGGGACGGCACAATTTCTGGCCCAGAAATCAAAAAATTCCTGACCCCGGGGTCAGGAAAACCTCACGGGGCGAGCCCGGCGGAATCAGGCCGAATGCAAAAATGAACACCGCCATGAGATTCGGGGTGGAATGTAAGTTTAGGAGTGCTTTTGCATGCTGGATTTGGGACGGCACAATTTTTGGCCCAGAAATCCAAAAATTCCTGACCCCGGGGTCAGGAAAACCTCACGGGGCGAGCCCGGCGGAATCAGGCCGAATGCAAAAATGAACACCGCCATGAGATTCGGGGTGGAATGTAAGGGTTAGGAGTGCTTTTGCATGCTGGATTTGGGACGGCACAATTTCTGGCCCAGAAATCAAAAAATTCCTGACCCCGGGGTCAGGAAAACCTCACGGGGCGAGCCCGGCGGAATCAGGCCGAATGCAAAAATGAACACCGCCATGAGATTCGGGGTGGAATGTAAGGGTTAGGACTGCTTTTGCATGCTGGATTTGGGACCGCACAATTTCTGGCCCAGAAATCAAAAAATTCCTGACCCCGGGGTCAGGAAAACCTCACGGGGCGAGCCCGGCGGAATCAGGCCGAATGCAAAAATGAACACCGCCATGAGATTCGGCGTAGAATGTAAGGGTTAGGAGTGCTTTTGCATGCTGGATTTGGGACGGCACAATTTTTGGCCCAGAAATCAAAAATTCCTGACCCCGGGGTCAGGAAAACCTCACGGGGCGAGCCCGGCGGAATCAGGCCGAATGCAAAAATGAACACCGCCATGAGATTCGGGGTGGAATGTTAGGGTTAGGAGTGCTTTTGCATGCTGGATTTGGGACGGCACAATTTCTGGCCCAGAAATCAAAAAATTCCTGACCCCGGGGTCAGGAAAACCTCACGGGGCGAGCCCGGCGGAATCAGGCCGAATGCAAAAATGAACACCGCCATGAGATTCGGGGTGGAATGTAAGGGTTAGGAGTGCTTTTGCATGCTGGATTTGGGACGGCACAATTTCTGGCCCAGAAATCCAAAATTCCTGACCCCGGGGTCAGGAAAACCTCACGGGGCGAGCCCGGCGAAATCAGGCCGAATGCAAAAATGAACACCGCCATGAGATTGGGGTGGAATGTGAGGGTTAGGAGTGCTTTTGCATGCTGGATTTGGGACCGCACAATTTCTGGCCCAGAAATCAAAAAATTCCTGACCCCGGGGTCAGGAAAACCTCACGGGGCAAGCCCGGCGGAATCAGGCCGAATGCAAAAATGAACACCGCCATGAGATTCGGGGTGGAATGTGAGGGTTAGGAGTGCTTTTGCATGCTGGATTTGGGACGGCACAATTTTTGGCCCAGAAATCCAAAAATTCCTGACCCCGGGGTCAGGAAAACCTCACGGGGCGAGCCCGGCGGAATCAGGCCGAATGCAAAAATGAACACCGCCATGAGATTCGGGGTGGAATGTAAGGGTTAGGAGTGCTTTTGCATGCTGGATTTGGGACGGCACAATATCTGGCCCAGAAATCAAAAAATTCCTGACCCCGGGGTCAGGAAAACCTCACGGGGCGAGCCCGGCGGAATCAGGCCGAATGCAAAAATGAACACCGCCATGAGATTCGGGGTGGAATGTGAGGGTTAGGAGTGCTTTTGCATGCTGGATTTGGGACCGCACAATTTCTGGCCCAGAAATCAAAAAATTCCTCACCCCGGGGTCAGGAAAACCTCACGGGGCGAGCCCGGCGGAATCAGGCCGAATACAAAAATGAACACCGCCATGAGATTCGGGGTGGAATGTAAGTTTAGGAGTGCTTTTGCATGCTGGATTTGGGACGGCACAATTTCTGGCCGAGAAATCCAAAAATTCCTGACCCCGGGGTCAGGAAAACCTCACGGGGCGAGCCCGGCGGAATCAGGCCGAATGCAAAAATGAACACCGCCATGAGATTCGGGGTGGAATGTAAGGGTTAGGAGTGCTTTTGCATGCGGGATTTGGGACCGCACAATTTCTGGCCCAGAAATCAAAAAATTCCTGACCCCGGGGTCAGGAAAACCTCACGGGGCGAGCCCGGCGGAATCAGGCCGAATGCAAAAATGAACACCGCCATGGGATTCGGGGTGGAATGTGAGAGTTAGGAGTGCTTTTGCATGCTGGATTTGGGACGGCACAATTTTTCGCCCAGAAATAAAAAAATTCCTGACCCCGGGGTCAGGAAAACCTCATGGGGCGAGCCAGGCGGAATCAGGCGGAATGCAAAAATGAACACCGCCATGAGGTTCGGGGTGGAATGTGAGGGTTAGGAGTGCTTTTGCATGCTGGATTTGGGACCGCACAATTTCTGGACCAGAAATCAAAAAATTCCTGACCCCGGGGTCAGGAAAACCTCACGGGGCGAGCCAGGCGGAATCAGGCCGAATGCAAAAATGAACACCGCCATGAGACTCGGGGTGGAATGTGAGGGTTAGGAGTCCTTTTGCATGCTGGATTTGGGACGGCACAATTTCTGGCCCAGAAATCAAAAAATTCCTGACCCCGGGGTCAGGAAAACCTCACGGGGCGAGCCCGGCGGAATCAGGCCGAATGCAAAAATGAACACCGCCATGAGATTCGGGGTGGAATGTGAGGGTTAGGAGTGCTTTTGCATGCTGGATTTGGGACCGCACAATTTCTGGCCCAGAAATCAAAAAATTCCTGACCCCGGGGTCAGGAAAACCTCACGGGGCAAGCCCGGCGGAATCAGGCCGAATGCAAAAATGAACACCGCCATGAGATTCGGGGTGGAATGTGAGGGTTAGGAGTGCTTTTGCATGCTGGATTTGGGACGGCACAATTTTTGGCCCAGAAATCCAAAAATTCCTGACCCCGGGGTCAGGAAAACCTCACGGGGCGAGCCCGGCGGAATCAGGCCGAATGCAAAAATGAACACCGCCATGAGATTCGGGGTGGAATGTAAGGGTTAGGAGTGCTTTTGCATGCTGGATTTGGGACGGCACAATTTCTGGCCCAGAAATCAAAAAATTCCTGACCCCGGTGTCAGGAAAACCTCACGGGGCGAGCCCGGCGGAATCAGGCCGAATGCAAAAATGAACACCGCCATGAGATTCGGGGTGGAATGTGAGGGTTAGGAGTGCTTTTGCATGCTGGATTTGGGACGGCACAATTTCTGGCCCAGATATCCAAAAATTCCTGACCCCGGGGTCAGGAAAACCTCACGGGGCGAGCCCGGCGGAATCAGGCCGAATGCAAAAATGAACACCGCCATGAGATTCGGGGTGGAATGTAAGGGTTAGGAGTGCTTTTGCATGCTGGATTTGGGACGGCACAATTTCTGGCCCAGAAATCAAAAAATTCCTGACCCCGGGGTCAGGAAAACCTCACGGCGCGAGCCCGGCGGAATCAGGCCGAATGCAAAAATGAACACCGCCATGAGATTCGGGGTGGAATGTAAGGGTTAGGAGTGCTTTTGCATGCTGGATTTGGGACGGCACAATTTCTGGCCGAGAAATCCAAAAATTCCTGACCCCGGGGTCAGGAAAACCTCACGGGGCGAGCCCGGCGGAATCAGGCCGAATGCAAAAATGAACACCGCCATGGGATTCGGGGTGGAATGTGAGAGTTAGGAGTGCTTTTGCATGCTGGATTTGGGACGGCACAATTTTTGGCCCAGAAATAAAAAAATTCCTGACCCCGGGGTCAGGAAAACCTCATGGGGCGAGCCAGGCGGAATCAGGCGGAATGCAAAAATGAACACCGCCATGAGGTTCGGGGTGGAATGTGAGGGTTAGGAGTGCTTTTGCATGCTGGATTTGGGACCGCACAATTTCTGGACCAGAAATCAAAAAATTCCTGACCCCGGGGTCAGGAAAACCTCACGGGGCGAGCCAGGCGGAATCAGGCCGAATGCAAAAATGAACACCGCCATGAGACTCGGGGTGGAATGTGAGGGTTAGGAGTCCTTTTGCATGCTGGATTTGGGACGGCACAATTTCTGGCCCAGAAATCAAAAAATCCTGACCCCGGGGTCAGGAAAACCTAACGGGGCGAGCCCGGCGGAATGAGGCCGAATGCAAAAATGAACACCGCCATGAGATTCGGGGTGGAATGTAAGGGTTAGGGGTGCTTTTGCATGCTGGATTTGGGACGGCACAATTTCTGGCCCAGAAATCAAAAAATCCTGACCCCGGGGTCAGGAAAACCTCACGGGGCGAGCCAGGCGGAATCAGGCCGAATGGAAAAATGAACACCGCCATGAGATTCGGGGTGGAATGTGAGGGTTAGGAGTGCTTTTGCATGCTGGATTTGGGACGGCACAATTTTTGGCCCAGAAATCAAAAAATTCCTGACCCCGGGGTCAGGAAAACCTCACGGGACGAGGCACGCGGAATCAGGCGGAATGCAAAAATGAACACCGCCATGAGGTTTGGGGTGGAATGTGAGGGTTAGGAGTGCTTTTGCATGCTGGATTTGGGACGGCACAATTTTTGGCCCTGAAATAAAAAAATTCCTGACCCCGGGGTCAGGAAAACCTCATGGGGCGAGCCAGGCGGAATCAGGCCGAATGCAAAAATGAACACCGCCATGAGGTTCGGGGTGGAATATGAGTGTTAGGAGTGCTTTTGCATGCTGGATTTGGGACGGCACAATTTCTGGAGCAGAAATCAAAAAATTCCTGACCCCGGGGTCAGGAAAACCTCACGGGGCGAGCCAGGCGGAATCAGGCCGAATGCAAAAATGAACACCGCCATGAGACTCGGGGTGGAATGTGAGGGTTAGGAGTCCTTTTGCATGCTGGATTTGGGACGGCACAATTTCTGGCCCAGAAATCAAAAAATTCCTGACCCCGGGGTCAGGAAAACCTCACGGGGCGAGCCCGGCGAAATCAGGCCGAATGCAAAAATGAACACCGGCATGAGATTCGGGGTGGAATGTAAGGGTTAGGGGTGCTTTTGCATGCTGGATTTGGGACGGCACAATTTCTGGCCCAGAAATCCAAAAATTCCTGACCCCGGGGTCAGGAAAACCTCACGGGGCGAGCCCGGCGGAATCAGGCCGAATGCAAAAATGAACACCGCCATGAGATTCGGGGTGGAATGTAAGGGTTAGGAGTGCTTTTGCATGCTGGATTTGGGACGGCACAATTTCTGGCCCAGAAATCAAAAAATTCCTGACCCCGGGGTCAGGAAAACCTCACAGGGCGAGCCCGGCGGAATCAGGCCAAATGCAAAAATGAACACCGCCATGAGATTCGGGGTGGAATGTAAGGGTTAGGAGTGCTTTTGCATGCTGGATTTGGGACGGCACAATTTCTGGCCCAGAAATCAAATAATTCCTGACCCCGGGGTCAGGAAAACCTAACGGGGCGAGCCCGGCGGAATCAGGCCGAATGCAAAAATGAGATTCGGGTTGGAATGTAAGGGTTAGGGGTGCTTTTGCATGCTGGATTTGGGACGGCACAATTTCTGGCCCAGAAATCCAAAAATCCTGACCCCGGGGTCAGGAAAACCTCACGGGGCGAGCCAGGCGGAATCAGGCCGAATGCAAAAATGAACACCGCCATGAGATTCGGGGTGGAATGTGAGGGTTAGGAGTCCTTTTGCATGCTGGATTTGGAACGGCACCATTTTTGGCCCAGAAATCAAAAAATTCCTGACCCCGGGGTCCGGAAAACCTCACGAGGCGAGCCAGGCGGAATCAGGCCGAATGCAAAAATGAACACCGCCATGAGATTCGGGGTGGAATGTGAGGGTTAGGAGTGCTTTTGCATGCTGGATTTGGGACGGCACAATTTCTGGCCCAGAAATCAAAAAATTCCTGACCCCGGGGTCAGGAAAACCTCACGGGACGAGGCACGCGGAATCAGGCCGAATGCAAAAATGAACACCGCCATGAGATTCGGGGTGGAATGTGAGGGTTAGGAGTGCTTTTGCATGCGGGATTTGGGACCGCACAATTTTTGGCCCAGAAATCAAAAAATTCCTGACCCCGGGGTCAGGAAAACCTCACGGGTCGAGCCAGGCGGAATCAGGCCGAATGCAAAAATGAACACCGCCATGAGATTCGGGGTGGAATGTGAGGGTTAGGAGTCCTTTTGCATGCTGGATTTGGAACGGCACCATTTTTGGCCCAGAAATCAAAAAATTCCTGACCCCGGGGTCCGGAAAACCTCACGAGGCGAGCCAGGCGGAATCAGGCCGAATGCAAAAATGAACACCGCCATGAGATTCGGGGTGGAATGTGAGGGTTAGGAGTGCTTTTGCATGCTGGATTTGGGACGGCACAATTTCTGGCCCAGAAATCAAAAAATTCCTGACCCCGGGGTCCGGAAAACCTCACGAGGCGAGCCAGGCGGAATCAGGCCGAATGCAAAAATGAACACCGCCATGAGATTCGGGGTGGAATGTGAGGGTTAGGAGTGCTTTTGCATGCTGGATTTGGGACGGCACAATTTCTGGCCCAGAAATCAAAAAATTCCTGACCCCGGGGTCAGGAAAACCTCACGGGACGAGGCACGCGGAATCAGGCCGAATGCAAAAATGAACACCGCCATGAGATTCGGGGTGGAATGTGAGGTTTAGGAGTGCTTTTCCATGCTGGATTTGGTACGGCACAATTTTTGGCCCAGAAATCAAAAAATCCTGACCCCGGGGTCAGGAAAACCTCACGGGACGAGCCAGGCGGAATCAGGCCGAATGCAAAAATGAACACCGCCATGAGATTCGGGGTGGAATGTGAGGGTTAGGAGTGCTTTTGCATGCTGAATTTGGGACGGCACAATTTTTGGCCCAGAAATCAAAAAATTCCTGACCCCGGGGTCAGGAAAACCTCACGGGACGAGGCACGCGGAATCAGGCTGAATGCAAAAATGAACACCGCCATGAGATTCGGGGTGGAATGTGAGGGTTAGGAGTGTTTTTGCATGCTGTATTTGTGACGGCACAATTTTTGGCCCAGAAATCAAAAAATTCCTGACCCCGGGGTCAGGAAAACCTCACGGGTCGAGCCAGGCGGAATCAGGCCGAATGCAAAAATGAACACCGCCATGAGATTCGGGGTGGAATGTGAGGGTTAGGAGTCCTTTTGCATGCTGGATTTGGAACGGCACCATTTTTGGCCCAGAAATCAAAAAATTCCTGACCCCGGGGTCCGGAAAACCTCACGAGGCGAGCCAGGCGGAATCAGGCCGAATGCAAAAATGAACACCGCCATGAGATTCGGGGTGGAATGTGAGGGTTAGGAGTGCTTTTGCATGCTGGATTTGGGACGGCACAATTTCTGGCCCAGAAATCAAAAAATTCCTGACCCCGGGGTCAGGAAAACCTCACGGGGCGAGCCAGGCGGAATCAGGCCGAATGCAAAAATGAACACCGCCATGAGATTCGGGGTGGAATGTGAGGGTTAGGAGTGCTTTTGCATGCTGGATTTGGGACGGCACAATTTTTGGCCCAGAAATCAAAAAATTCCTGACCCCGGGGTCAGGAAAACCTCACGGGGCGAGCCAGGCGGAATCAGGTCGAATGCAAAAATGAACACCGCCATGAGATTCAGGGTGGAATGTTAGGGTTAGGAGTACTTTTGCATGCTGGATTTGGGACGGCACAATTTCTGGCCCAGAAATCAAAAAATTCCTGACCCCGGGGTCAGGAAAACCTCACGGTGCGAGGCACGCGGAATCAGGCCGAATGCAAAAATGAACACCGCCATGAGATTCGGGGTGGAATGTGAGGGTTAGGAGTGCTTTTGCATGCTGGATTTGGTACGGCACAATTTTTGGCCCAGAAATCAAAAAATTCCTGACCCCGGGGTCAGGAAAACCTCACGGGGCGAGCCAGGCGGAATCAGGCCGAATGCAAAAATGAACACCGCCATGAGATTCGGGGTGGAATGTGAGGTTTAGGAGTCCTTTTGCATGCTGGATTTGGAACGGCACCATTTTTGGCCCAGAAATCGAAAAATTCCTGACCCCGGGGTCAGGAAAACCTCACGGGGCGAGCCAGGCAGAATCAGGCCGAATGCAAAAATGAACACCGCCATGAGATTCGGGGTGGAATGTAAGGGTTAGGAGTGCTTTTGCATGCTGGATTTGGGACGGCACAATTTCTGGCCCAGAAATCAAAAAATTCCTGACCCCGGGGTCAGGAAAACCTCACGGGGCGAGCCAGGCGGAATCAGGCGGAATGCAAAAATGAACACCGCCATGAGATTCGGGGTGGAATGTGAGGGTTAGGAGTGCTTTTGCATGCTGGATTTGGGACGGCACAATTTTTGGCCCAGAAATCAAAAAATTCCTGACCCCGGGGTCAGGAAAACCTCACGGGGCGAGCCAGGCGGAATCAGGTCGAATGCAAAAATGAACACCGCCATGAGATTCAGGGTGGAATGTTAGGGTTAGGAGTACTTTTGCATGCTGGATTTGGGACGGCACAATTTCTGGCCCAGAAATCAAAAAATTCCTGACCCCGGGGTCAGGAAAACCTCACGGTGCGAGGCACGCGGAATCAGGCCGAATGCAAAAATGAACACCGCCATGAGATTCGGGGTGGAATGTGAGGGTTAGGAGTGCTTTTGCATGCTGGATTTGGTACGGCACAATTTTTGGCCCAGAAATCAAAAAATTCCTGACCCCGGGGTCAGGAAAACCTCACGGGGCGAGCCAGGCGGAATCAGGCCGAATGCAAAAATGAACACCGCCATGAGATTCGGGGTGGAATGTGAGGTTTAGGAGTCCTTTTGCATGCTGGATTTGGAACGGCACCATTTTTGGCCCAGAAATCGAAAAATTCCTGACCCCGGGGTCAGGAAAACCTCACGGGGCGAGCCAGGCAGAATCAGGCCGAATGCAAAAATGAACACCGCCATGAGATTCGGGGTGGAATGTAAGGGTTAGGAGTGCTTTTGCATGCTGGATTTGGGACGGCACAATTTCTGGCCCAGAAATCAAAATATTCCTGTCCCCGGGGTCAGGAAAACCTCACGGGGCGAGCCAGGCGGAATCAGGCGGAATGCAAAAATGAACACCGCCATGAGATTCGGGGTGGAATGTGAGGTTTAGGAGTCCTTTTGCATGCTGGGTTTGGAACGGCACAATTTTTGGCCCAGAAATCAAAAAATCCTGACCCCGGGGTCAGGAAAACCTCACGGGGCGAGCCAGGCGGAATCAGGCCGAATGCAAAAATGAACACCGCCATGAGATTCGGGGTGGAATGTGAGGGTTAGGAGTGCTTTTGCATGCTGGATTTGGGACGGCACAATTTTTGTCCCAGAAATCAAAAAATTCCTGACCCCGGGGTCAGGAAAACCTCACGGGGCGAGCCAGGCGGAATCAGGCCGAATGCAAAAATGAACACCGCCATGAGATTCGGGGTGGAATGTAAGGGTTAGGAGTGCTTTTGCATGCTGGATTTGGGACGGCACAATTTCTGGCCCAGAAATCAAAAAATTCCTGACACCGGGGTCAGGAAAACCTCACGGGGCGAGCCAGGCGGAATCAGGCCGAATGCAAAAATGAACACCGCCATGAGATTCGGGGTGGAATGTGAGGGTTAGGAGTCCTTTTGCATGCTGGATTTGGAACGGCACCATTTTTGGCCCAGAAATCAAAAAATCCTGACCCCGGGGTCAGGAAAACCTCATGGGGCGAGCCAGGCGGAATCAGGCCGAATGCAAAAATGAACACCGCCATGAGATTCGGGGTGGAATGTGAGGGTTAGGAGTGCTTTTGCATGCTGGATTTGGGACGGCACAATTTTTGGCCCAGAAATCAAAAAATTCCTGACCCCGGGGTCAGGAAAACCTCACGGGACGAGGCACGCGGAATCAGGCTGAATGCAAAAATGAACACCGCCATGAGATTCGGGGTGGAATGTGAGGGTTAGGAGTGTTTTTGCATGCTGTATTTGTGACGGCACAATTTTTGGCCCAGAAATCAAAAAATTCCTGACCCCGGGGTCAGGAAAACCTCACAGGGCGAGCCAGGCGGAATCAGGTCGAATGCAAAAATGAACACCGCCATGAGATTCGGGGTGGAATGTGAGGGTTAGGAGTCCTTTTGCATGCTGGATTTGGAACGGCACCATTTTTGGCCCAGAAATCAAAAAATTCCTGACCCCGGGGTCCGGAAAACCTCACGAGGCGAGCCAGGCGGAATCAGGCCGAATGCAAAAATGAACACCGCCATGAGATTCGGGGTGGAATGTGAGGGTTAGGAGTGCTTTTGCATGCTGGATTTGGGACGGCACAATTTCTGGCCCAGAAATCAAAAAATTCCTGACCCCGGGGTCAGGAAAACCTCACGGGGCGAGCCAGGCAGAATCAGGCCGAATGCAAAAATGAACACCGCCATGAGATTCGGGGTGGAATGTGAGGGTTAGGAGTGCTTTTGCATGCTGGATTTGGGACGGCACAATTTTTGGCCCAGAAATCAAAAAATTCCTGACCCCGGGGTCAGGAAAACCTCACGGGGCGAGCCAGGCGGAATCAGGCGGAATGCAAAAATGAACACCGCCATGAGATTCGGGGTGGAATGTGAGGTTTAGGAGTCCTTTTGCATGCTGGGTTTGGAACGGCACAATTTTTGGCCCAGAAATCAAAAAATCCTGACCCCGGGGTCAGGAAAACCTCACGGGGCGAGCCAGGCGGAATCAGGCCGAATGCAAAAATGAACACCGCCATGAGATTCGGGGTGGAATGTGAGGGTTAGGAGTGCTTTTGCATGCTGGATTTGGGACGGCACAATTTTTGTCCCAGAAATCAAAAAATTCCTGACCCCGGGGTCAGGAAAACCTCACGGGGCGAGCCAGGCGGAATCAGGCCGAATGCAAAAATGAACACCGCCATGAGATTCGGGGTGGAATGTAAGGGTTAGGAGTGCTTTTGCATGCTGGATTTGGGACGGCACAATTTCTGGCCCAGAAATCAAAAAATTCCTGACACCGGGGTCAGGAAAACCTCACGGGGCGAGGCAGGCGGAATCAGGCCGAATGCAAAAATGAACACCGCCATGAGATTCGGGGTGGAATGTGAGGGTTAGGAGTCCTTTTGCATGCTGGATTTGGAACGGCACCATTTTTGGCCCAGAAATCAAAAAATCCTGACCCCGGGGTCAGGAAAACCTCATGGGGCGAGCCAGGCGGAATCAGGCCGAATGCAAAAATGAACACCGCCATGAGATTCGGGGTGGAATGTGAGGGTTAGGAGTGCTTTTGCATGCTGGATTTGGGACGGCACAATTTTTGGCCCAGAAATCAAAAAATTCCTGACCCCGGGGTCAGGAAAACCTCACGGGACGAGGCACGCGGAATCAGGCTGAATGCAAAAATGAACACCGCCATGAGATTCGGGGTGGAATGTGAGGGTTAGGAGTGTTTTTGCATGCTGTATTTGTGACGGCACAATTTTTGGCCCAGAAATCAAAAAATTCCTGACCCCGGGGTCAGGAAAACCTCACAGGGCGAGCCAGGCGGAATCAGGTCGAATGCAAAAATGAACACCGCCATGAGATTCGGGGTGGAATGTTAGGGTTAGGAGTGCTTTTGCATGCTGGATTTGGGACGGCACAATTTTTGGCCCAGAAATCAAAAAATTCCTGACCCCGGGGTCAGGAAAACCTCACGGGGCGAGCCAGGCGGAATCAGGTCGAATGCAAAAATGAACACCGCCATGAGATTCAGGGTGGAATGTTAGGGTTAGGAGTACTTTTGCATGATGGATTTGGGACGGCACAATTTCTGGCCCAGAAATCAAAAAATTCCTGACCCCGGGGTCAGGAAAACCTCACGGTGCGAGGCACGCGGAATCAGGCCGAATGCAAAAATGAACACCGCCATGAGATTCGGGGTGGAATGTGAGGGTTAGGAGTGCTTTTGCATGCTGGATTTGGTACGGCACAATTTTTGGCCCAGAAATCAAAAAATTCCTGACCCCGGGGTCAGGAAAACCTCACGGGGCGAGCCAGGCGGAATCAGGCCGAATGCAAAAATGAACACCGCCATGAGATTCGGGGTGGAATGTAAGGGTTAGGAGTGCTTTTGCATGCTGGATTTGGGACGGCACAATTTCTGGCCCAGAAATCAAAAAATTCCTGACCCCGGGGTCAGGAAAACCTCACGGGGCGAGCCAGGCGGAATCAGGCCGAATGCAAAAATGAACACCGCCATGAGATTCGGGGTGGAATGTGAGGGTTAGGAGTCCTTTTGCATGCTGGATTTGGAACGGCACCATTTTTGGCCCAGAAATCAAAAAATCCTGACCCCGGGGTCAGGAAAACCTCATGGGGCGAGCCAGGCGGAATCAGGCCGAATGCAAAAATGAACACCGCCATGAGATTCGGGGTGGAATGTGAGGGTTAGGAGTGCTTTTGCATGCTGGATTTGGGACGGCACAATTTTTGGCCCAGAAATCAAAAAATTCCTGACCCCGGGGTCAGGAAAACCTCACGGGACGAGGCACGCGGAATCAGGCTGAATGCAAAAATGAACACCGCCATGAGATTCGGGGTGGAATGTGAGGGTTAGGAGTGTTTTTGCATGCTGTATTTGTGACGGCACAATTTTTGGCCCAGAAATCAAAAAATTCCTGACCCCGGGGTCAGGAAAACCTCACAGGGCGAGCCAGGCGGAATCAGGTCGAATGCAAAAATGAACACCGCCATGAGATTCGGGGTGGAATGTTAGGGTTAGGAGTGCTTTTGCATGCTGGATTTGGGACGGCACAATTTTTGGCCCAGAAATCAAAAAATTCCTGACCCCGGGGTCAGGAAAACCTCACGGGGCGAGCCAGGCGGAATCAGGTCGAATGCAAAAATGAACACCGCCATGAGATTCAGGGTGGAATGTTAGGGTTAGGAGTACTTTTGCATGATGGATTTGGGACGGCACAATTTCTGGCCCAGAAATCAAAAAATTCCTGACCCCGGGGTCAGGAAAACCTCACGGTGCGAGGCACGCGGAATCAGGCCGAATGCAAAAATGAACACCGCCATGAGATTCGGGGTGGAATGTGAGGGTTAGGAGTGCTTTTGCATGCTGGATTTGGTACGGCACAATTTTTGGCCCAGAAATCAAAAAATTCCTGACCCCGGGGTCAGGAAAACCTCACGGGGCGAGCCAGGCGGAATCAGGCCGAATGCAAAAATTATCACCGCCATGAGATTCGGCATGGAATGTGAGGGTTAGGAGTGCTTTTGCATGCTGGATTTGGGACGGCACAATTTTTGTCCCAATAATCAAAAAATTCCTGACCCCGGGGTCAGGAAAACCTCACGAGGCGAACCAGGCGGAATCAGGCCGAATGCAAAAATGAACACCGCCATGAGATTCGGGGTGGAATGTGAGGGTTAGGAGTGCTTTTGCATGCTGGATTTGGGACGGCACAATTTTTGTCCCAGAAATCAAAAAATTCCTGACCCCGGGGTCAGGAAAACCTCACGGGGCGAGCCAGGCGGAATCAGGCCAAATGCAAAAATGAACACCGCCATGAGATTCGGGGTGGAATGTAAGGGTTAGGAGTGCTTTTGCATGCTGGATTTGGGACGGCACAATTTCTGGCCCAGAAATCAAAAAATTCCTGACCCCGGGGTCAGGAAAACCTCACGGGTCGAGCCAGGCGGAATCAGGCCGAATGCAAAAATGAACACCGCCATGAGATTCGGGGTGGAATGTGAGGGTTAGGAGTCCTTTTGCATGCTGGATTTGGGACGGCACAATTTCTGGCCCAGAAATCAAAAAATTCCTGACCCCGGGGTCAGGAAAACCTCACGGTGCGAGGCACGCGGAATCAGGCCGAATGCAAAAATGAACACCGCCATGAGATTCGGGGTGGAATGTGAGGGTTAGGAGTGCTTTTGCATGCTGGATTTGGTACGGCACAATTTTTGGCCCAGAAATCAAAAAATTCCTGACCCCGGGGTCAGGAAAACCTCACGGGGCGAGCCAGGCGGAATCAGGCCGAATGCAAAAATTATCACCGCCATGAGATTCGGCATGGAATGTGAGGGTTAGGAGTGCTTTTGCATGCTGGATTTGGGACGGCACAATTTTTGTCCCAATAATCAAAAAATTCCTGACCCCGGGGTCAGGAAAACCTCACGAGGCGAACCAGGCGGAATCAGGCCGAATGCAAAAATGAACACCGCCATGAGATTCGGGGTGGAATGTGAGGGTTAGGAGTGCTTTTGCATGCTGGATTTGGGACGGCACAATTTTTGTCCGAGAAATCAAAAAATTCCTGACCCCGGGGTCAGGAAAACCTCACGGGGCGAGCCAGGCGGAATCAGGCCAAATGCAAAAAATGAACACCGCCATGAGATTCGGGGTGGAATGTAAGGGTTAGGAGTGCTTTTGCATGCTGGATTTGGGACGGCACAATTTCTGGCCCAGAAATCAAAAAATTCCTGACCCCGGGGTCAGGAAAACCTCACGGGTCGAGCCAGGCGGAATCAGGCCGAATGCAAAAATGAACACCGCCATGAGATTCGGGGTGGAATGTGAGGGTTAGGAGTCCTTTTGCATGCTGGATTTGGAACGGCACCATTTTTGGCCCAGAAATCAAAAATTCCTGACCCCGGGGTCCGGAAAACCTCACGAGGCGAGCCAGGCGGAATCAGGCCGAATGCAAAAATGAACACCGCCATGAGATTCGGGGTGGAATGTGAGGGTTAGGAGTGCTTTTGCATGCTGGATTTGGGACGGCACAATTTCTGGCCCAGAAATCAAAAAATTCCTGACCCCGGGGTCAGGAAAACCTCACGGGACGAGGCACGCGGAATCAGGCCGAATGCAAAAATGAACACCGCCATGAGATTCGGGGTGGAATGTGAGGTTTAGGAGTGCTTTTCCATGCTGGATTTGGTACGGCACAATTTTTGGCCCAGAAATCAAAAAATCCTGACCCCGGGGTAAGGAAAACCTCACGGGGCGAGCCAGGCGGAATCAGGCCGAATGCAAAAATGAACAGCGCCATGAGATTCGGGGTGGAATGTGAGGGTTAGGAGTGCTTTTGCATGCTGGATTTGGGACGGCACAATTTCTGGCCCAGAAATCAAAAAATTCCTGACCCCGGGGTCAGGAAAACCTCAAGGGACGAGGCACGCGGAATCAGGCTGAATGCAAAAATGAACACCGCCATGAGATTCGGGGTGGAATGTGAGGGTTAGGAGTGTTTTTGCATGCTGTATTTGTGACGGCACAATTTTTGGCCCAGAAATCAAAAAATTCCTGACCCCGGGGTCAGGAAAACCTCACAGGGCGATCCAGGCGGAATCAGGTCGAATGCAAAAATGAACACCGCCATGAGATTCGGGGTGGAATGTTAGGGTTAGGAGTGCTTTTGCATGCTGGATTTGGGACGGCACAATTTTTGGCCCAGAAATCAAAAAATTCCTGACCCCGGGGTCAGGAAAACCTCACGGGGCGAGCCAGGCGGAATCAGGTCGAATGCAAAAATGAACACCGCCATGAGATTCAGGGTGGAATGTTAGGGTTAGGAGTACTTTTGCATGCTGGATTTGGGACGGCACAATTTTTGGCCCAGAAATCAAAAAATTCCTGACCCCGGGGTCAGGAAAACCTCACGGGGCGAGCCAGGCGGAATCAGGCCGAATGCAAAAATGAACACCGCCATGAGATTCGGGGTGGAATGTGAGGTTTAGGAGTGCTTTTGCATGCTGGATTTGGGACGGCACAATTTTTGGCCCAGAAATCGAAAAATTCCTGACCCCGGGGTCAGGAAAACCTCACGGGGCGAGCCAGGCAGAATCAGGCCGAATGCAAAAATGAACACCGCCATGAGATTCGGGGTGGAATGTAAGGGTTAGGAGTGCTTTTGCATGCTGGATTTGGGACGGCACAATTTCTGGCCCAGAAATCAAAAAATTCCTGACCCCGGGGTCAGGAAAACCTCACGGGGCGAGCCAGGCGGAATCAGGTCGAATGCAAAAATGAACACCGCCATGAGATTCAGGGTGGAATGTTAGGGTTAGGAGTACTTTTGCATGCTGGATTTGGGACGGCACAATTTCTGGCCCAGAAATCAAAAAATTCCTGACCCCGGGGTCAGGAAAACCTCACGGTGCGAGGCACGCGGAATCAGGCCGAATGCAAAAATGAACACCGCCATGAGATTCGGGGTGGAATGTGAGGTTTAGGAGTGCTTTTCCATGCTGGATTTGGTACGGCACAATTTTTGGCCCAGAAATCAAAAAATCCTGACCCCGGGGTAAGGAAAACCTCACGGGGCGAGCCAGGCGGAATCAGGCCGAATGCAAAAATGAACAGCGCCATGAGATTCGGGGTGGAATGTGAGGGTTAGGAGTGCTTTTGCATGCTGGATTTGGGACGGCACAATTTCTGGCCCAGAAATCAAAAAATTACTGACCCCGGGGTCAGGAAAACCTCAAGGGACGAGGCACGCGGAATCAGGCTGAATGCAAAAATGAACACCGCCATGAGATTCGGGGTGGAATGTGAGGGTTAGGAGTGTTTTTGCATGCTGTATTTGTGACGGCACAATTTTTGGCCCAGAAATCAAAAAATTCCTGACCCCGGGGTCAGGAAAACCTCACAGGGCGATCCAGGCGGAATCAGGTCGAATGCAAAAATGAACACCGCCATGAGATTCGGGGTGGAATGTTAGGGTTAGGAGTGCTTTTGCATGCTGGATTTGGGACGGCACAATTTTTGGCCCAGAAATCAAAAAATTCCTGACCCCGGGGTCAGGAAAACCTCACGGGGCGAGCCAGGCGGAATCAGGTCGAATGCAAAAATGAACACCGCCATGAGATTCAGGGTGGAATGTTAGGGTTAGGAGTACTTTTGCATGCTGGATTTGGGACGGCACAATTTCTGGCCCAGAAATCAAAAAATTCCTGACCCCGGGGTCAGGAAAACCTCACGGTGCGAGGCACGCGGAATCAGGCCGAATGCAAAAATGAACACCGCCATGAGATTCGGGGTGGAATGTGAGGGTTAGGAGTGCTTTTGCATGCTGGATTTGGTACGGCACAATTTTTGGCCCAGAAATCAAAAAATTCCTGACCCCGGGGTCAGGAAAACCTCACGGGGCGAGCCAGGCGGAATCAGGCCGAATGCAAAAATGAACACCGCCATGAGATTCGGGGTGGAATGTGAGGTTTAGGAGTGCTTTTGCATGGTGGATTTGGGACGGCACAATTTTTGGCCCAGAAATCGAAAAATTCCTGACCCCGGGGTCAGGAAAACCTCACGGGGCGAGCCAGGCAGAATCAGGCCGAATGCAAAAATGAACACCGCCATGAGATTCGGGGTGGAATGTAAGGGTTAGGAGTGCTTTTGCATGCTGGATTTGGGACGGCACAATTTCTGGCCCAGAAATCAAAAAATTCCTGACCCCGGGGTCAGGAAAACCTCACGGGGCGAGCCAGGCGGAATCAGGTCGAATGCAAAAATGAACACCGCCATGAGATTCAGGGTGGAATGTTAGGGTTAGGAGTACTTTTGCATGCTGGATTTGGGACGGCACAATTTCTGGCCCAGAAATCAAAAAATTCCTGACCCCGGGGTCAGGAAAACCTCACGGTGCGAGGCACGCGGAATCAGGCCGAATGCAAAAATGAACACCGCCATGAGATTCGGGGTGGAATGTGAGGGTTAGGAGTGCTTTTGCATGCTGGATTTGGGACGGCACAATTTCTGGCCCAGAAATCAAAAAATTCCTGACCCCGGGGTCAGGAAAACCTCACGGGGCGAGCCAGGCGGAATCAGGCCGAATGCAAAAATGAACACCGCCATGAGATTCGGGGTGGAATGTGAGGTTTAGGAGTCCTTTTGCATGCTGGATTTGGAACGGCACAATTTTTGGCCCAGAAATCGAAAAATTCCTGACCCCGGGGTCAGGAAAACCTCACGGGGCGAGCCAGGCAGAATCAGGCCGAATGCAAAAATGAACACCGCCATGAGATTCGGGGTGGAATGTAAGGGTTAGGAGTGCTTTTGCATGCTGGATTTGGGACGGCACAATTTCTGGCCCAGAAATCAAAATATTCCTGACCCCGGGGTCAGGAAAACCTCACGGGGCGAGCCAGGCGGAATCAGGCGGAATGCAAAAATGAACACCGCCATGAGATTCGGGGTGGAATGTGAGGTTTAGGAGTCCTTTTGCATGCTGGGTTTGGAACGGCACAATTTTTGGCCCAGAAATCAAAAAATCCTGACCCCGGGGTCAGGAAAACCTCACGGGGCGAGCCAGGCGGAATCAGGCCGAATGCAAAAATGAACACCGCCATGAGATTCGGGGTGGAATGTGAGGGTTAGGAGTGCTTTTGCATGCTGGATTTGGGACGGCACAATTTTTGTCCCAGAAATCAAAAAATTCCTGACCCCGGGGTCAGGAAAACCTCACGGGGCGAGCCAGGCGGAATCAGGCCGAATGCAAAAATGAACACCGCCATGAGATTCGGGGTGGAATGTAAGGGTTAGGAGTGCTTTTGCATGCTGGATTTGGGACGGCACAATTTCTGGCCCAGAAATCAAAAAATTCCTGACACCGGGGTCAGGAAAACCTCACGGGGCGAGCCAGGCGGAATCAGGCCGAATGCAAAAATGAACACCGCCATGAGATTCGGGGTGGAATGTGAGGGTTAGGAGTCCTTTTGCATGCTGGATTTGGAACGGCACCATTTTTGGCCCAGAAATCAAAAAATTCCTGACCCCGGGGTCCGGAAAACCTCACGAGGCGAGCCAGGCGGAATCAGGCCGAATGCAAAAATGAACACCGCCATGAGATTCGGGGTGGAATGTGAGGGTTAGGAGTGCTTTTGCATGCTGGATTTGGGACGGCACAATTTCTGGCCCAGAAATCAAAAAATTCCTGACCCCGGGGTCAGGAAAACCTCACGGGGCGAGCCAGGCGGAATCAGGCCGAATGCAAAAATGAACACCGCCATGAGATTCGGGGTGGAATGTGAGGGTTAGGAGTGCTTTTGCATGCTGGATTTGGGACGGCACAATTTCTGGCCCAGAAATCAAAAAATTCCTGACCCCGGGGTCAGGAAAACCTCACGGTGCGAGGCACGCGGAATCAGGCCGAATGCAAAAATGAACACCGCCATGAGATTCGGGGTGGAATGTGAGGGTTAGGAGTGCTTTTGCATGCTGGATTTGGTACGGCACAATTTTTGGCCCAGAAATCAAAAAATTCCTGACCCCGGGGTCAGGAAAACCTCACGGGGCGAGCCAGGCGGAATCAGGCCGAATGCAAAAATGAACACCGCCATGAGATTCGGGGTGGAATGTGAGGTTTAGGAGTCCTTTTGCATGCTGGATTTGGAACGGCACAATTTTTGGCCCAGAAATCGAAAAATTCCTGACCCCGGGGTCAGGAAAACCTCACGGGGCGAGCCAGGCAGAATCAGGCCGAATGCAAAAATGAACACCGCCATGAGATTCGGGGTGGAATGTAAGGGTTAGGAGTGCTTTTGCATGCTGGATTTGGGACGGCACAATTTCTGGCCCAGAAATCAAAATATTCCTGACCCCGGGGTCAGGAAAACCTCACGGGGCGAGCCCGGCGGAATCAGGCGGAATGCAAAAATGAACACCGCCATGAGATTCGGGGTGGAATGTGAGGTTTAGGAGTCCTTTTGCATGCTGGGTTTGGAACGGCACAATTTTTGGCCCAGAAATCAAAAAATCCTGACCCCGGGGTCAGGAAAACCTCACGGGGCGAGCCAGGCGGAATCAGGCCGAATGCAAAAATGAACACCGCCATGAGATTCGGGGTGGAATGTGAGGGTTAGGAGTGCTTTTGCATGCTGGATTTGGGACGGCACAATTTTTGTCCCAGAAATCAAAAAATTCCTGACCCCGGGGTCAGGAAAACCTCACGGGGCGAGCCAGGCGGAATCAGGCCGAATGCAAAAATGAACACCGCCATGAGATTCGGGGTGGAATGTAAGGGTTAGGAGTGCTTTTGCATGCTGGATTTGGGACGGCACAATTTCTGGCCCAGAAATCAAAAAATTCCTGACACCGGGGTCAGGAAAACCTCACGGGGCGAGCCAGGCGGAATCAGGCCGAATGCAAAAATGAACACCGCCATGAGATTCGGGGTGGAATGTGAGGGTTAGGAGTCCTTTTGCATGCTGGATTTGGAACGGCACCATTTTTGGCCCAGAAATCAAAAAATCCTGACCCCGGGGTCAGGAAAACCTCATGGGGCGAGCCAGGCGGAATCAGGCCGAATGCAAAAATGAACACCGCCATGAGATTCGGGGTGGAATGTGAGGGTTAGGAGTGCTTTTGCATGCTGGATTTGGGACGGCACAATTTTTGGCCCAGAAATCAAAAAATTCCTGACCCCGGGGTCAGGAAAACCTCACGGGACGAGGCACGCGGAATCAGGCTGAATGCAAAAATGAACACCGCCATGAGATTCGGGGTGGAATGTGAGGGTTAGGAGTGTTTTTGCATGCTGTATTTGTGACGGCACAATTTTTGGCCCAGAAATCAAAAAATTCCTGACCCCGGGGTCAGGAAAACCTCACGGGGCGAGCCAGGCGGAATCAGGTCGAATGCAAAAATGAACACCGCCATGAGATTCGGGGTGGAATGTTAGGGTTAGGAGTGCTTTTGCATGCTGGATTTGGGACGGCACAATTTTTGGCCCAGAAATCAAAAAATTCCTGACCCCGGGGTCAGGAAAACCTCACGGGGCGAGCCAGGCGGAATCAGGTCGAATGCAAAAATGAACACCGCCATGAGATTCAGGGTGGAATGTTAGGGTTAGGAGTACTTTTGCATGATGGATTTGGGACGGCACAATTTCTGGCCCAGAAATCAAAAAATTCCTGACCCCGGGGTCAGGAAAACCTCACGGTGCGAGGCACGCGGAATCAGGCCGAATGCAAAAATGAACACCGCCATGAGATTCGGGGTGGAATGTGAGGGTTAGGAGTGCTTTTGCATGCTGGATTTGGTACGGCACAATTTTTGGCCCAGAAATCAAAAAATTCCTGACCCCGGGGTCAGGAAAACCTCACGGGGCGAGCCAGGCGGAATCAGGCCGAATGCAAAAATTATCACCGCCATGAGATTCGGCATGGAATGTGAGGGTTAGGAGTGCTTTTGCATGCTGGATTTGGGACGGCACAATTTTTGTCCCAATAATCAAAAAATTCCTGACCCCGGGGTCAGGAAAACCTCACGAGGCGAACCAGGCGGAATCAGGCCGAATGCAAAAATGAACACCGCCATGAGATTCGGGGTGGAATGTGAGGGTTAGGAGTGCTTTTGCATGCTGGATTTGGGACGGCACAATTTTTGTCCCAGAAATCAAAAAATTCCTGACCCCGGGGTCAGGAAAACCTCACGGGGCGAGCCAGGCGGAATCAGGCCAAATGCAAAAATGAACACCGCCATGAGATTCGGGGTGGAATGTAAGGGTTAGGAGTGCTTTTGCAT
>NW_026948309.1:0-139215 GCF_035149785.1 Candoia aspera
TTTTCCCCTCGGGAACGCCACCGCGCGGTGCCCCTCTTTGCCGCAGCACAGGCACGGCCCCTTCGCGTAGCGGCGCTCCTTCTCCTCTTCCCACGAACGTTGTCCAGGCCTCCCTGCGGTGTCCGAAGGGTGGGTGGGTTTCCCTTTTCGCCCCGACTTCACCGCCCGTCTCTGCGCGAACACCTCATGGGCATGCTCAGCCTTTCCCGCGAGCTGGATCCACCAATACAGGCTGTCAGGGTCATCTCGTCCAAGCGACCAGCGCAGCACTTTCGTGTTTAGACCATCCTTGAACAACTTTTGGCCCAGAAATGAAAAAATTCCTGACCCCGGGGTCAGGAAAACCTAACGGGGTGAGCCGGGCGGAATCAGGCCGAATTCAAAAATGAACACCGCCATGAGATCCGGGGTGGAATGTTAGGGTTAGGTGTGCTTTTGCATGCTGGATTTGGGACGGCACAATTTTTCTCCCAGAAATCAAAAAATTCTTGACCCCGGGGTCAGGAAAACCTCACGGGGCGAGCCGGGCGGAATCAGGCCGAATGCAAAAACGATCTCCCCCATGAGATTCGGGGTGGAATGTAAGGGTTAGGAGTGCTTTTGCATGCTTGATTTGGGACGGCACAATTTTTGGCCCAGAAATCAAAAAATTCCTGACCCCGGGGTCAGGAAAACCTCACGGGGTGAGCCGGGCGGAATCAGTAAATAGCGTAATGTCAGTAAATAGCGTAAAGTAACGTCAGTTAAGTAAATAGCGTAAAGTAACTAAATAGCGTAAGTTAAGTAAGTAATGTAAGTTAAGTAAATAGCATAAAGTAAGTAAGTAACGTAAGATAAGTAAGTAACGTAAGTTAAGTAAATAGCGTAAACTAAGTAACGTAAGATATTAGCTTACGTTACTTACTTACTTAACGCTATTTACTTACTTTACGCTATTTACATATCGTAAATTAAGTAAGTAACGTAAGATAAGTAAATAGCGTAAAGAAAGTAAATAGCGTAAAGTAACGTAAGTTAAGTAACTAGCGTAAAGTAAGTAAAGAGCGTAAGTTAAGTAAGTAACGTAAGTTAAGTAAATAGCATAAAGTAAGTAAGTAAGGTAAGATAAGTAAGTAAGGTAAGGTAAGTAAATAGCGTGAAGTAAGTAAATAGCGTAAGTTAAGTAAGTAACGTGTTATGTAAATATCTTAAAGTAAGTAAGTAACGTAAGATAATAAGTAACGTAAGGTAAGTAAATAGCATAAAGTAAGTAACGTAAGTTAAGTAAATAGCGTAAAGTAAGTAAATAGCGTTATGTAAGTAAGTAACGGCAACAATTCAGGCTCGCCCTCGTCCCCGTAGAAAGGCACGCTCTCCATCTCGCTGTCAGCCACTGCAGCTTTCATCTTTCTCTGTAGCGAGGCGGACTTCGCAGTCGACTTTCCCTGCCGGTCTTCGCCCTTTCCCCTCGGGCACGCCGCCGCGCGGCGCCCCTCTTTGCCGCAGCACAGGCACGGCCCCTTCGCGTAGCGGCGCTCCTTCTCCTCTTCCCACGAACGTTGTCCAGGCCTCCCTGCGGTGTCCGAAGGGTGGGTGGGTTTCCCGTCTCGCCCCGACTTCACCGCCCGTCTCTGCGCGAACACCTCATGGGCATGCTCAGCCTTTCCCGCGAGCTGGATCCACCAATACAGGCTGTCAGGGTCATCTCGTCCCAGCGACCAGCGCAGCACTTTCGTGTTTAGACCATCCTTGAACAACTTTTGGCCCAGAAATCAAAAAATTCCTGACCCCGGGGTCAGGAAAACCTAACGGGGTGAGCCGGGCGGAATCAGGCCGAATTCAAAAATGAACACCGCCATGAGATCCGGGGTGGAATGTTAGGGTTAGGTATGCTTTTGCATGCTGGATTTGGGACGGCACAATTTTTGTCCCAGAAATCAAAAAATTCTTGACCCCGGGGTCAGGAAAACCTCACGGGGCGAGCCGGGCGGAATCAGGCCGAATGCAAAAACGATCTCCCCCATGAGATTCGGGGTGGAATGTAAGGGTTAGGAGTGCTTTTGCATGCTTGATTTGGGACGGCACAATTTTTGTCCCAGAAATCAAAAAATTCTTGACCCCGGGGTCAGGAAAACCTCACGCGGTGAGCCGGGCGGAATCAGGCCGAATTCAAAAACGATCTCCGCCATGAGATTCGGGGTGGAATGTTAGGGTTAGGTGTGCTTTTGCATGCTGGATTTGGGACGGCATAATTTTTGGCCTAGAAATCAAAAAATTCCTGAGCCCGGGGTCAGGAAAACATCACACGGTGAGCCGGACGGAATCAGGCCCAATGCAAAAATGAACACTGCCATGAGATTGGGGGTGGAATTTAAGGGGTAGGTGTGCTTTGGCATGCTCGATTTGGGATGGCACAATTTTTGGCCCAGAAATCAAAAAATTCCTGACCCCGGGGTCAGGAAAACCTCACGGGGTGAGCCGGGCGGAATCAGTAAATAGCGTAATGTCAGTAAATAGCGTAAAGTAACGTCAGTTAAGTAAATAGCGTAAAGTAACTAAATAGCGTAAGTTAAGTAAGTAATGTAAGTTAAGTAAATAGCATAAAGTAAGTAAGTAACGTAAGATAAGTCAGTAACGTAAGTTAAGTAAATAGCGTAAACTAAGTAACGTAAGATATTAGCTTACGTTACTTACTTACTTAACGCTATTTACTTACTTTACGCTATTTACATATCGTAAGTTAAGTAAGTAACGTAAGATAAGTAAATACCGTAAAGAAAGTAAATAGCGTAAAGTAACGTAAGTTAAGTAAATAGCGTAAAGTAACTAAAGAGCGTAAGTTAAGTAAGTAACGTAAGTTAAGTAAATAGCATAAAGTAAGTAAGTAAGGTAAGATAAGTAAGTAACGTCAGTTAAGTAAATAGCGTAAAGTAACTAAATAGCGTAAGTTAAGTAAGTAATGTAAGTTAAGTAAATAGCATAAAGTAAGTAAGTAACGTAAGATAAGTAAGTAACGTAAGTTAAGTAAATAGCGTAAACTAAGTAACGTAAGATATTAGCTTACGTTACTTACTTACTTAACGCTATTTACTTACTTTACGCTATTTACATATCGTAAGTTAAGTAAGTAACGTAAGATAAGTAAATAGCGTAAAGAAAGTAAATAGCGTAAAGTAACGTAAGTTAAGTAAATAGCGTAAAGTAAGTAAAGAGCGTAAGTTAAGTAAGTAACGTAAGTTAAGTAAATAGCATAAAGTAAGTAAGTAAGGTAAGATAAGTAAGTAAGGTAAGGTAAGTAAATAGCGTGAAGTAAGTAAATAGCGTAAGTTAAGTAAGTAACGTGTTATGTAAATATCTTAAAGTAAGTAAGTAACGTAAGATAATAAGTAACGTAAGGTAAGTAAATAGCATAAAGTAAGTAACGTAAGTTAAGTAAATAGCGTAAAGTAAGTAAATAGCGTTATGTAAGTAAGTAACGGCAACAATTCAGGCTCGCCCTCGTCCCCGTAGAAAGGCACGCTCTCCATCTCGCTGTCAGCCACTGCAGCTTTCATCTTTCTCTGTAGCGAGGCGGACTTCGCAGTCGACTTTCCCTGCCGGTCCTCGCCCTTTCCCCTCGGGCACGCCGCCGCGCGGCGCCCCTCTTTGCCGCAGCACAGGCACGGCCCCTTCGCGTAGCGGCGCTCCTTCTCCTCTTCCCACGAACGTTGTCCAGGCCTCCCTGCGGTGTCCGAAGGGTGGGTGGGTTTCCCGTCTCACCCCGACTTCACCGCCCGTCTCTGCGCGAACACCTCATGGGCATGCTCAGCCTTTCCCGCGAGCTGGATCCACCAATACAGGCTGTCAGGGTCATCTCGTCCCAGCGACCAGCGCAGCATTTTCGTGTTTAGACCATCCTTGAACAACTTTTGGCCCAGAAATCAAAAAATTCCTGAGCCCGGGGTCAGGAAAACCTCACGGGGCGAGCCGGGCGGAATCAGGCCGAATGCAAAAACGATCTCCCCCATGAGATTCGGGGTGGAATGTAAGGGTTAGGAGTGCTTTTGCATGCTTGATTTGGGACGGCACAATTTTTGGCCCAGAAATCAAAAAATTCCTGACCCCGGGGTCAGAAAAACCTCACGGGGTGAGCCGGGCGGAATCAGTAAATAGCGTAATGTCAGTAAATAGCGTAAAGTAACGTCAGTTAAGTAAATAGCGTAAAGTAACTAAATAGCGTAAGTTAAGTAAGTAATGTAAGTTAAGTAAATAGCATAAAGTAAGCAAGTAACGTAAGATAAGTAAGTAACGTAAGTTTAGTAAATAGCGTAAACTAAGTAACGTAAGATATTAGCTTACGTTACTTACTTACTTAACGCTATTTACTTACTTTACGCTATTTACATATCGTAAGTTAAGTAAGTAACGTAAGATAAGTAAATAGCGTAAAGAAAGTAAATAGCGTAAAGTAACGTAAGTTAAGTAAATAGCGTAAAGTAAGTAAAGAGCGTAAGTTAAGTAAGTAACGTAAGTTAAGTAAATAGCATAAAGTAAGTAAGTAAGGTAAGATAAGTAAGTAAGGTAAGGTAAGTAAATAGCGTGAAGTAAGTAAATAGCGTAAGTTAAGTAAGTAACGTGTTATGTAAATATCTTAAAGTAAGTAAGTAACGTAAGATAATAAGTAACGTAAGGTAAGTAAATAGCATAAAGTAAGTAACGTAAGTTAAGTAAATAGCGTAAAGTAAGTAAATAGCGTTATGTAAGTAAGTAACGGCAACAATTCAGGCTCGCCCTCGTCCCCGTAGAAAGGCACGCTCTCCATCTCGCTGTCAGCCACTGCAGCTTTCATCTTTCTCTGTAGTGAGGCGGAGTTCGCAGTCGACTTTCCCTGCCGGTCCTCGCCCTTTCCCCTCGGGCACGCCGCCGCGCGGTGCCCCTCTTTGCTGCAGCACAGGCACGGCCCCTTCGCGTAGCGGCGCTCCTTCTCCTCTTCCCAAGAACGTTGTCCAGGCCTCCCTGCGGTGTCCGAAGGGTGGGTGGGTTTCCCTTTTCGCCCCGACTTCACCGCCCGTCTCTGCGCGAACACCTCATGGGCATGCTCAGCCTTTCCCGCGAGCTGGATCCACCAATACAGGCTGTCAGGGTCATCTCGTCCCAGCGACCAGCGCAGCACTTTCGTGTTTAGACCATCCTTGAACAACTTTTGGCCCAGAAATCAAAAAATTCCTGACCCCGGGGTCAGGAAAACCTAACGGGGTGAGCCGGGCGGAATCAGGCCGAATTCAAAAATGAACACCGCCATGAGATCCGGGGTGGAATGTTAGGGTTAGGTGTGCTTTTGCATGCTGGATTTGGGACGGCACAATTTTTCTCCCAGAAATCAAAAAATTCTTGACCCCGGGGTCAGGAAAACCTCACGCGGTGAGCCGGGCGGAATCAGGCCGAATTCAAAAACGATCTCCGCCATGAAATTCGGGGTGGAATGTTAGGGTTAGGTGTGCTTTTGCATGCTGGATTTGGGACGGCATAATTTTTGGCCTAGAAATCAAAAAATTCCTGAGCCCGGGGTCAGGAAAACCTCACGGGGTGAGCCGGACGGAATCAGGCCCAATGCAAAAATGAACACTGCCATGAGATTGGGGGTGGAATTTAAGGGGTAGGTGTGCTTTGGCATGCTCGATTTGGGATGGCACAATTTTTGGCCCAGAAATCAAAAAATTCCTGACCCCGGGGTCAGGAAAACCTCACGGGGTGAGCCGGGCGGAATCAGTAAATAGCGTAATGTCAGTAAATAGCGTAAAGTAACGTCAGTTAAGTAAATAGCGTAAAGTAACTAAATAGCGTAAGTTAAGTAAGTAATGTAAGTTAAGTAAATAGCATAAAGTAAGTAAGTAACGTAAGATAAGTAAGTAACGTAAGTTAAGTAAATAGCGTAAACTAAGTAACGTAAGATATTAGCTTACGTTACTTACTTACTTAACGCTATTTACTTACTTTACGCTATTTACATATCGTAAGTTAAGTAAGTAACGTAAGATAAGTAAATAGCGTAAAGAAAGTAAATAGCGTAAAGTAACGTAAGTTAAGTAAATAGCGTAAAGTAAGTAAAGAGCGTAAGTTAAGTAAGTAACGTAAGTTAAGTAAATAGCATAAAGTAAGTAAGTAAGGTAAGAGAAGTAAGTAACGTCAGTTAAGTAAATAGCGTAAAGTAACTAAATAGCGTAAGTTAAGTAAGTAATGTAAGTTAAGTAAATAGCATAAAGTAAGTAAGTAACGTAAGATAAGTAAGTAACGTAAGTTAAGTAAATAGCGTAAACTAAGTAACGTAAGATATTAGCTTACGTTACTTACTTACTTAACGCTATTTACTTACTTTACGCTATTTACATATCGTAAGTTAAGTAAGTAACGTAAGATAAGTAAATAGCGTAAAGAAAGTAAATAGCGTAAAGTAACGTAAGTTAAGTAAATAGCGTAAAGTAAGTAAAGAGCGTAAGTTAAGTAAGTAACGTAAGTTAAGTAAATAGCATAAAGTAAGTAAGTAAGGTAAGATAAGTAAGTAAGGTAAGGTAAGTAAATAGCGTGAAGTAAGTAAATAGCGTAAGTTAAGTAAGTAACGTGTTATGTAAATATCTTAAAGTAAGTAAGTAACGTAAGATAATAAGTAACGTAAGGTAAGTAAATAGCATAAAGTAAGTAACGTAAGTTAAGTAAATAGCGTAAAGTAAGTAAATAGCGTTATGTAAGTAAGTAACGGCAACAATTCAGGCTCGCCCTCGTCCCCGTAGAAAGGCACGCTCTCCATCTCGCTGTCAGCCACTGCAGCTTTCATCTTTCTCTGTAGCGAGGCGGACTTCGCAGTCGACTTTCCCTGCCGGTCCTCGCCCTTTCCCCTCGGGCACGCCGCCGCGCGGCGCCCCTCTTTGCCGCAGCACAGGCACGGCCCCTTCGCGTAGCGGCGCTCCTTCTCCTCTTCCCACGAACGTTGTCCAGGCCTCCCTGCGGTGTCCGAAGGGTGGGTGGGTTTCCCGTCTCGCCCCGACTTCACCGCCCGTCTCTGCGCGAACACCTCATGGGCATGCTCAGCCTTTCCCGCGAGCTGGATCCACCAATACAGGCTGTCAGGGTCATCTCGTCCCAGCGACCAGCGCAGCATTTTCGTGTTTAGACCATCCTTGAACAACTTTTGGCCCAGAAATCAAAAAATTCCTGAGCCCGGGGTCAGGAAAACCTCACGGGGCGAGCCGGGCGGAATCAGGCCGAATGCAAAAACGATCTCCCCCATGAGATTCGGGGTGGAATGTAAGGGTTAGGAGTGCTTTTGCATGCTTGATTTGGGACGGCACAATTTTTGGCCCAGAAATCAAAAAATTCCTGACCCCGGGGTCAGAAAAACCTCACGGGGTGAGCCGGGCGGAATCAGTAAATAGCGTAATGTCAGTAAATAGCGTAAAGTAACGTCAGTTAAGTAAATAGCGTAAAGTAACTAAATAGCGTAAGTTAAGTAAGTAATGTAAGTTAAGTAAATAGCATAAAGTAAGTAAGTAACGTAAGATAAGTAAGTAACGTAAGTTTAGTAAATAGCGTAAACTAAGTAACGTAAGATATTAGCTTACGTTACTTACTTACTTAACGCTATTTACTTACTTTACGCTATTTACATATCGTAAGTTAAGTAAGTAACGTAAGATAAGTAAATAGCGTAAAGAAAGTAAATAGCGTAAAGTAACGTAAGTTAAGTAAATAGCGTAAAGTAAGTAAAGAGCGTAAGTTAAGTAAGTAACGTAAGTTAAGTAAATAGCATAAAGTAAGTAAGTAAGGTAAGATAAGTAAGTAAGGTAAGGTAAGTAAATAGCGTGAAGTAAGTAAATAGCGTAAGTTAAGTAAGTAACGTGTTATGTAAATATCTTAAAGTAAGTAAGTAACGTAAGATAATAAGTAACGTAAGGTAAGTAAATAGCATAAAGTAAGTAACGTAAGTTAAGTAAATAGCGTAAAGTAAGTAAATAGCGTTATGTAAGTAAGTAACGGCAACAATTCAGGCTCGCCCTCGTCCCCGTAGAAAGGCACGCTCTCCATCTCGCTGTCAGCCACTGCAGCTTTCATCTTTCTCTGTAGTGAGGCGGAGTTCGCAGTCGACTTTCCCTGCCGGTCCTCGCCCTTTCCCCTCGGGCACGCCGCCGCGCGGTGCCCCTCTTTGCCGCAGCACAGGCACGGCCCCTTCGCGTAGCGGCGCTCCTACTCCTCTTCCCAAGAACGTTGTCCAGGCCTCCCTGCGGTGTCCGAAGGGTGGGTGGGTTTCCCTTTTCGCCCCGACTTCACCGCCCGTCTCTGCGCGAACACCTCATGGGCATGCTCAGCCTTTCCCGCGAGCTGGATCCACCAATACAGGCTGTCAGGGTCATCTCGTCCCAGCGACCAGCGCAGCACTTTCGTGTTTAGACCATCCTTGAACAACTTTTGGCCCAGAAATCAAAAAATTCCTGACCCCGGGGTCAGGAAAACCTAACGGGGTGAGCCGGGCGGAATCAGGCCGAATTCAAAAATGAACACCGCCATGAGATCCGGGGTGGAATGTTAGGGTTAGGTGTGCTTTTGCATGCTGGATTTGGGACGGCACAATTTTTCTCCCAGAAATCAAAAAATTCTTGACCCCGGGGTCAGGAAAACCTCACGGGGCGAGCCGGGCGGAATCAGGCCGAATGCAAAAACGATCTCCCCCATGAGATTCGGGGTGGAATGTAAGGGTTAGGAGTGCTTTTGCATGCTTGATTTGGGACGGCACAATTTTTGGCCCAGAAATCAAAAAATTCCTGACCCCGGGGTCAGGAAAACCTCACGGGGTGAGCCGGGCGGAATCAGTAAATAGCGTAATGTCAGTAAATAGCGTAAAGTAACGTCAGTTAAGTAAATAGCGTAAAGTAACTAAATAGCGTAAGTTAAGTAAGTAATGTAAGTTAAGTAAATAGCATAAAGTAAGTAAGTAACGTAAGATAAGTAAGTAACGTAACTTAAGTAAATAGCGTAAACTAAGTAACGTAAGATATTAGCTTACGTTACTTACTTACTTAACGCTATTTACTTACTTTACACTATTTACATATCGTAAGTTAAGTAAGTAACGTAAGATAAGTAAATAGCGTAAAGAAAGTAAATAGCGTAAAGTAACGTAAGTTAAGTAAATAGCGTAAAGTAACTAAAGAGCGTAAGTTAAGTAAGTAACGTAAGTTAAGTAAATAGCATAAAGTAAGTAAGTAAGGTAAGATAAGTAAGTAACGTCAGTTAAGTAAATAGCGTAAAGTAACTAAATAGCGTAAGTTAAGTAAGTAATGTAAGTTAAGTAAATAGCATAAAGTAAGTAAGTAACGTAAGATAATAAGTAACGTAAGTTAAGTAAATAGCGTAAACTAAGTAACGTAAGATATTAGCTTACGTTACTTACTTACTTAACGCTATTTACTTACTTTACGCTATTTACATATCGTAAGTTAAGTAAGTAACGTAAGATAAGTAAATAGCGTAAAGAAAGTAAATAGCGTAAAGTAACGTAAGTTAAGTAAATAGCGTAAAGTAAGTAAAGAGCGTAAGTTAAGTAAGTAACGTAAGTTAAGTAAATAGCATAAAGTAAGTAAGTAAGGTAAGATAAGTAAGTAAGGTAAGGTAAGTAAATAGCGTGAAGTAAGTAAATAGCGTAAGTTAAGTAAGTAACGTGTTATGTAAATATCTTAAAGTAAGTAAGTAACGTAAGATAATAAGTAACGTAAGGTAAGTAAATAGCATAAAGTAAGTAACGTAAGTTAAGTAAATAGCGTAAAGTAAGTAAATAGCGTTATGTAAGTAAGTAACGGCAACAATTCAGGCTCGCCTTCGTCCCCGTAGAAAGGCACGCTCTCCATCTCGCTGTCAGCCACTGCAGCTTTCATCTTTCTCTGTAGCGAGGCGGACTTCGCAGTCGACTTTCCCTGCCGGTCCTCGCCCTTTCCCCTCGGGCACGCCGCCGCGCGGCGCCCCTCTTTGCCGCAGCACAGGCACGGCCCCTTCGCGTAGCGGCGCTCCTTCTCCTCTTCCCACGAACGTTGTCCAGGCCTCCCTGCGGTGTCCGAAGGGTGGGTGGGTTTCCCGTCTCGCCCCGACTTCACCGCCCGTCTCTGCGCGAACACCTCATGGGCATGCTCAGTCTTTCCCGCGAGCTGGATCCACCAATACAGGCTGTCAGGGTCATCTCGTCCCAGCGACCAGCGCAGCATTTTCGTGTTTAGACCATCCTTGAACAACTTTTGGCCCAGAAATCAAAAAATTCCTGAGCCCGGGGTCAGGAAAACCTCACGGGGCGAGCCGGGCGGAATCAGGCCGAATGCAAAAACGATCTCCCCCATGAGATTCGGGGTGGAATGTAAGGGTTAGGAGTGCTTTTGCATGCTTGATTTGGGACGGCACAATTTTTGGCCCAGAAATCAAAAAATTCCTGACCCCGGGGTCAGAAAAACCTCACGGGGTGAGCCGGGCGGAATCAGTAAATAGCGTAATGTCAGTAAATAGCGTAAAGTAACGTCAGTTAAGTAAATAGCGTAAAGTAACTAAATAGCGTAAGTTAAGTAAGTAATGTAAGTTAAGTAAATAGCATAAAGTAAGCAAGTAACGGAAGATAAGTAAGTAACGTAAGTTTAGTAAATAGCGTAAACTAAGTAACGTAAGATATTAGCTTACGTTACTTACTTACTTAACGCTATTTACTTACTTTACGCTATTTACATATCGTAAGTTAAGTAAGTAACGTAAGATAAGTAAATAGCGTAAAGAAAGTAAATAGCGTAAAGTAACGTAAGTTAAGTAAATAGCGTAAAGTAAGTAAAGAGCGTAAGTTAAGTAAGTAACGTAAGTTAAGTAAATAGCATAAAGTAAGTAAGTAAGGTAAGATAAGTAAGTAAGGTAAGGTAAGTAAATAGCGTGAAGTAAGTAAATAGCGTAAGTTAAGTAAGTAACGTGTTATGTAAATATCTTAAAGTAAGTAAGTAACGTAAGATAATAAGTAACGTAAGGTAAGTAAATAGCATAAAGTAAGTAACGTAAGTTAAGTAAATAGCGTAAAGTAAGTAAATAGCGTTATGTAAGTAAGTAACGGCAACAATTCAGGCTCGCCCTCGTCCCCGTAGAAAGGCACGCTCTCCATCTCGCTGTCAGCCACTGCAGCTTTCATCTTTCTCTGTAGTGAGGCGGAGTTCGCAGTCGACTTTCCCTGCCGGTCCTCGCCCTTTCCCCTCGGGCACGCCGCCACGCGGTGCCCCTCTTTGCTGCAGCACAGGCACGGCCCCTTCGCGTAGCGGCGCTCCTTCTCCTCTTCCCAAGAACGTTGTCCAGGCCTCCCTGCGGTGTCCGAAGGGTGGGTGGGTTTCCCTTTTCGCCCCGACTTCACCGCCCGTCTCTGCGCGAACACCTCATGGGCATGCTCAGCCTTTCCCGCGAGCTGGATCCACCAATACAGGCTGTCAGGGTCATCTCGTCCCAGCGACCAGCGCAGCACTTTCGTGTTTAGACCATCCTTGAACAACTTTTGGCCCAGAAATCAAAAAATTCCTGACCCCGGGGTCAGGAAAACCTAACGGGGTGAGCCGGGCGGAATCAGGCCGAATTCAAAAATGAACACCGCCATGAGATCCGGGGTGGAATGTTAGGGTTAGGTGTGCTTTTGCATGCTGGATTTGGGACGGCACAATTTTTCTCCCAGAAATCAAAAAATTCTTGACCCCGGGGTCAGGAAAACCTCACGCGGTGAGCCGGGCGGAATCAGGCCGAATTCAAAAACGATCTCCGCCATGAAATTCGGGGTGGAATGTTAGGGTTAGGTGTGCTTTTGCATGCTGGATTTGGGACGGCATAATTTTTGGCCTAGAAATCAAAAAATTCCTGAGCCCGGGGTCAGGAAAACCTCACGGGGTGAGCCGGACGGAATCAGGCCCAATGCAAAAATGAACACTGCCATGAGATTGGGGGTGGAATTTAAGGGGTAGGTGTGCTTTGGCATGCTCGATTTGGGATGGCACAATTTTTGGCCCAGAAATCAAAAAATTCCTGACCCCGGGGTCAGGAAAACCTCACGGGGTGAGCCGGGCGGAATCAGTAAATAGCGTAATGTCAGTAAATAGCGTAAAGTAATGTCAGTTAAGTAAATAGCGTAAAGTAACTAAATAGCGTAAGTTAAGTAAGTAATGTAAGTTAAGTAAATAGCATAAAGTAAGTAAGTAACGTAAGATAAGTAAGTAACGTAAGTTAAGTAAATAGCGTAAACTAAGTAACGTAAGATATTAGCTTACGTTACTTACTTACTTAACGCTATTTACTTACTTTACGCTATTTACATATCGTAAGTTAAGTAAGTAACGTAAGATAAGTAAATACCGTAAAGAAAGTAAATAGCGTAAAGTAACGTAAGTTAAGTAAATAGCGTAAAGTAAGTAAAGAGCGTAAGTTAAGTAAGTAACGTAAGTTAAGTAAATAGCATAAAGTAAGTAAGTAAGGTAAGAGAAGTAAGTAACGTCAGTTAAGTAAATAGCGTAAAGTAACTAAATAGCGTAAGTTAAGTAAGTAATGTAAGTTAAGTAAATAGCATAAAGTAAGTAAGTAACGTAAGATAAGTAAGTAACGTAAGTTAAGTAAATAGCGTAAACTAAGTAACGTAAGATATTAGCTTACGTTACTTACTTACTTAACGCTATTTACTTACTTTACGCTATTTACATATCGTAAGTTAAGTAAGTAACGTAAGATAAGTAAATAGCGTAAAGAAAGTAAATAGCGTAAAGTAACGTAAGTTAAGTAAATAGCGTAAAGTAAGTAAAGAGCGTAAGTTAAGTAAGTAACGTAAGTTAAGTAAATAGCATAAAGTAAGTAAGTAAGGTAAGATAAGTAAGTAAGGTAAGGTAAGTAAATAGCGTGAAGTAAGTAAATAGCGTAAGTTAAGTAAGTAACGTGTTATGTAAATATCTTAAAGTAAGTAAGTAACGTAAGATAATAAGTAACGTAAGGTAAGTAAATAGCATAAAGTAAGTAACGTAAGTTAAGTAAATAGCGTAAAGTAAGTAAATAGCGTTATGTAAGTAAGTAACGGCAACAATTCAGGCTCGCCCTCGTCCCCGTAGAAAGGCACGCTCTCCATCTCGCTGTCAGCCACTGCAGCTTTCATCTTTCTCTGTAGCGAGGCGGACTTCGCAGTCGACTTTCCCTGCCGGTCCTCGCCCTTTCCCCTCGGGCACGCCGCCGCGCGGCGCCCCTCTTTGCCGCAGCACAGGCACGGCCCCTTCGCGTAGCGGCGCTCCTTCTCCTCTTCCCACGAACGTTGTCCAGGCCTCCCTGCGGTGTCCGAAGGGTGGGTGGGTTTCCCGTCTCGCCCCGACTTCACCGCCCGTCTCTGCGCGAACACCTCATGGGCATGCTCAGCCTTTCCCGCGAGCTGGATCCACCAATACAGGCTGTCAGGGTCATCTCGTCCCAGCGACCAGCGCAGCATTTTCGTGTTTAGACCATCCTTGAACAACTTTTGGCCCAGAAATCAAAAAATTCCTGAGCCCGGGGTCAGGAAAACCTCACGGGGCGAGCCGGGCGGAATCAGGCCGAATGCAAAAACGATCTCCCCCATGAGATTCGGGGTGGAATGTAAGGGTTAGGAGTGCTTTTGCATGCTTGATTTGGGACGGCACAATTTTTGGCCCAGAAATCAAAAAATTCCTGACCCCGGGGTCAGAAAAACCTCACGGGGTGAGCCGGGCGGAATCAGTAAATAGCGTAATGTCAGTAAATAGCGTAAAGTAACGTCAGTTAAGTAAATAGCGTAAAGTAACTAAATAGCGTAAGTTAAGTAAGTAATGTAAGTTAAGTAAATAGCATAAAGTAAGTAAGTAACGTAAGATAAGTAAGTAACGTAAGTTTAGTAAATAGCGTAAACTAAGTAACGTAAGATATTAGCTTACGTTACTTACTTACTTAACGCTATTTACTTACTTTACGCTATTTACATATCGTAAGTTAAGTAAGTAACGTAAGATAAGTAAATAGCGTAAAGAAAGTAAATAGCGTAAAGTAACGTAAGTTAAGTAAATAGCGTAAAGTAAGTAAAGAGCGTAAGTTAAGTAAGTAACGTAAGTTAAGTAAATAGCATAAAGTAAGTAAGTAAGGTAAGATAAGTAAGTAAGGTAAGGTAAGTAAATAGCGTGAAGTAAGTAAATAGCGTAAGTTAAGTAAGTAACGTGTTATGTAAATATCTTAAAGTAAGTAAGTAACGTAAGATAATAAGTAACGTAAGGTAAGTAAATAGCATAAAGTAAGTAACGTAAGTTAAGTAAATAGCGTAAAGTAAGTAAATAGCGTTATGTAAGTAAGTAACGGCAACAATTCAGGCTCGCCCTCGTCCCCGTAGAAAGGCACGCTCTCCATCTCGCTGTCAGCCACTGCAGCTTTCATCTTTCTCTGTAGCGAGGCGGACTTCGCAGTCGACTTTCCCTGCCGGTCCTCGCCCTTTCCCCTCGGGAACGCCACCGCGCGGTGCCCCTCTTTGCCGCAGCACAGGCACGGCCCCTTCGCGTAGCGGCGCTCCTTCTCCTCTTCCCACGAACGTTGTCCAGGCCTCCCTGCGGTGTCCGAAGGGTGGGTGGGTTTCCCTTTTCGCCCCGACTTCACCGCCCGTCTCTGCGCGAACACCTCATGGGCATGCTCAGCCTTTCCCGCGAGCTGGATCCACCAATACAGGCTGTCAGGGTCATCTCGTCAAAGCGACCAGCGCAGCACTTTCGTGTTTAGACCATCCTTGAACAACTTTTGGCCCAGAAATGAAAAAATTCCTGACCCCGGGGTCAGGAAAACCTAACGGGGTGAGCCGGGTGGAATCAGGCCGAATTCAAAAATGAACACCGCCATGAGATCCGGGGTGGAATGTTAGGGTTAGGTGTGCTTTTGCATGCTGGATTTGGGACGGCACAATTTTTCTCCCAGAAATCAAAAAATTCTTGACCCCGGGGTCAGGAAAACCTCACGGGGCGAGCCGGGCGGAATCAGGCCGAATGCAAAAACGATCTCCCCCATGAGATTCGGGGTGGAATGTAAGGGTTAGGAGTGCTTTTGCATGCTTGATTTGGGACGGCACAATTTTTGGCCCAGAAATCAAAAAATTCCTGACCCCGGGGTCAGGAAAACCTCACGGGGTGAGCCGGGCGGAATCAGTAAATAGCGTAATGTCAGTAAATAGCGTAAAGTAACGTCAGTTAAGTAAATAGCGTAAAGTAACTAAATAGCGTAAGTTAAGTAAGTAATGTAAGTTAAGTAAATAGCATAAAGTAAGTAAGTAACGTAAGATAAGTAAGTAACGTAAGTTTAGTAAATAGCGTAAACTAAGTAACGTAAGATATTAGCTTACGTTACTTACTTACTTAACGCTATTTACTTACTTTACGCTATTTACATATCGTAAGTTAAGTAAGTAACGTAAGATAAGTAAATAGCGTAAAGAAAGTAAATAGCGTAAAGTAACGTAAGTTAAGTAAATAGCGTAAAGTAAGTAAAGAGCGTAAGTTAAGTAAGTAACGTAAGTTAAGTAAATAGCATAAAGTAAGTAAGTAAGGTAAGATAAGTAAGTAAGGTAAGGTAAGTAAATAGCGTGAAGTAAGTAAATAGCGTAAGTTAAGTAAGTAACGTGTTATGTAAATATCTTAAAGTAAGTAAGTAACGTAAGATAATAAGTAACGTAAGGTAAGTAAATAGCATAAAGTAAGTAACGTAAGTTAAGTAAATAGCGTAAAGTAAGTAAATAGCGTTATGTAAGTAAGTAACGGCAACAATTCAGGCTCGCCCTCGTCCCCGTAGAAAGGCACGCTCTCCATCTCGCTGTCAGCCACTGCAGCTTTCATCTTTCTCTGTAGCGAGGCGGACTTCGCAGTCGACTTTCCCTGCCGGTCCTCGCCCTTTCCCCTCGGGAACGCCACCGCGCGGTGCCCCTCTTTGCCGCAGCACAGGCACGGCCCCTTCGCGTAGCGGCGCTCCTTCTCCTCTTCCCACGAACGTTGTCCAGGCCTCCCTGCGGTGTCCGAAGGGTGGGTGGGTTTCCCTTTTCGCCCCGACTTCACCGCCCGTCTCTGCGCGAACACCTCATGGGCATGCTCAGCCTTTCCCGCGAGCTGGATCCACCAATACAGGCTGTCAGGGTCATCTCGTCCAAGCGACCAGCGCAGCACTTTCGTGTTTAGACCATCCTTGAACAACTTTTGGCCCAGAAATGAAAAAATTCCTGACCCCGGGGTCAGGAAAACCTAACGGGGTGAGCCGGGCGGAATCAGGCCGAATTCAAAAATGAACACCGCCATGAGATCCGGGGTGGAATGTTAGGGTTAGGTGTGCTTTTGCATGCTGGATTTGGGACGGCACAATTTTTCTCCCAGAAATCAAAAAATTCTTGACCCCGGGGTCAGGAAAACCTCACGGGGCGAGCCGGGCGGAATCAGGCCGAATGCAAAAACGATCTCCCCCATGAGATTCGGGGTGGAATGTAAGGGTTAGGAGTGCTTTTGCATGCTTGATTTGGGACGGCACAATTTTTGGCCCAGAAATCAAAAAATTCCTGACCCCGGGGTCAGGAAAACCTCACGGGGTGAGCCGGGCGGAATCAGTAAATAGCGTAATGTCAGTAAATAGCGTAAAGTAACGTCAGTTAAGTAAATAGCGTAAAGTAACTAAATAGCGTAAGTTAAGTAAGTAATGTAAGTTAAGTAAATAGCATAAAGTAAGTAAGTAACGTAAGATAAGTAAGTAACGTAAGTTTAGTAAATAGCGTAAACTAAGTAACGTAAGATATTAGCTTACGTTACTTACTTACTTAACGCTATTTACTTACTTTACGCTATTTACATATCGTAAGTTAAGTAAGTAACGTAAGATAAGTAAATAGCGTAAAGAAAGTAAATAGCGTAATGTAACGTAAGTTAAGTAAATAGCGTAAAGTAAGTAAAGAGCGTAAGTTAAGTAAGTAACGTAAGTTAAGTAAAGAGCATAAAGTAAGTAAGTAAGGTAAGATAAGTAAGTAAGGTAAGGTAAGTAAATAGCGTAAGTTAAGTAAGTAACGTGTTATGTAAATATCTTAAAGTAAGTAAGTAACGTAAGATAATAAGTAACGTAAGGTAAGTAAATAGCATCAAGTAAGTAACGTAAGTTAAGTAAATAGCGTAAAGTAAGTAAATAATGTTATGTAAGTAAGTAACGGCAACAATTCAGGCTCGCCCTCGTCCCCGTAGAAAGGCACGCTCTCCATCTCGCTGTCAGCCACTGCAGCTTTCATCTTTCTCTGTAGCGAGGCGGACTTCGCAGTCGACTTTCCCTGCCGGTCCTCGCCCTTTCCCCTCGGGCACGCCGCCGCGCGGTGCCCCTCTTTGCCGCAGCACAGGCACGGCCCCTTCGCGTAGCGGCGCTCCTTCTCCTCTTCCCACGAACGTTGTCCAGGCCTCCCTGCGGTGTCCGAAGGGTGGGTGGGTTTCCCTTTTCGCCCCGACTTCACCGCCCGTCTCTGCGCGAACACCTCATGGGCATGCTCAGCCTTTCCCGCGAGCTGGATCCACCAATACAGGCTGTCAGGGTCATCTCGTCCCAGCGTCCAGCGCAGCACTTTGGTGTTTAGACCATCCTTGAACAACTTTTGGCCCAGAAATCAAAAAATTCCTGACCCCGGGGTCAGGAAAACCTAACGGGGTGAGCCGGGCGGAATCAGGCCGAATTCAAAAATGAACACCGCCATGAGATCCGGGGTGGAATGTTAGGGTTAGGTGTGCTTTTGCATGCTGGATTTGGGACGGCACAATTTTTCTCCCAGAAATCAAAAAATTCTTGACCCCGGGGTCAGGAAAACCTCACGGGGCGAGCCGGGCGGAATCAGGCCGAATGCAAAAACGATCTCCCCCATGAGATTCGGGGTGGAATGTAAGGGTTAGGAGTGCTTTTGCATGCTTGATTTGGGACGGCACAATTTTTGGCCCAGAAATCAAAAAATTCCTGACCCCGGGGTCAGGAAAACCTCACGGGGTGAGCCGGGCGGAATCAGTAAATAGCGTAATGTCAGTAAATAGCGTAAAGTAACGTCAGTTAAGTAAATAGCGTAAAGTAACTAAATAGCGTAAGTTAAGTAAGTAATGTAAGTTAAGTAAATAGCATAAAGTAAGTAAGTAACGTAAGATAAGTAAGTAACGTAAGTTAAGTAAATAGCGTAAACTAAGTAACGTAAGATATTAGCTTACGTTACTTACTTACTTAACGCTATTTACTTACTTTACACTATTTACATATCGTAAGTTAAGTAAGTAACGTAAGATAAGTAAATAGCGTAAAGAAAGTAAATAGCGTAAAGTAACGTAAGTTAAGTAAATAGCGTAAAGTAAGTAAAGAGCGTAAGTTAAGTAAGTAACGTAAGTTAAGTAAAGAGCATAAAGTAAGTAAGTAAGGTAAGATAAGTAAGTAAGGTAAGGTAAGTAAATAGCGTAAGTTAAGTAAGTAACGTGTTATGTAAATATCTTAAAGTAAGTAAGTAACGTAAGATAATAAGTAACGTAAGGTAAGTAAATAGCATCAAGTAAGTAACGTAAGTTAAGTAAATAGCGTAAAGTAAGTAAATAATGTTATGTAAGTAAGTAACGGCAACAATTCAGGCTCGCCCTCGTCCCCGTAGAAAGGCACGCTCTCCATCTCGCTGTCAGCCACTGCAGCTTTCATCTTTCTCTGTAGCGAGGCGGACTTCGCAGTCGACTTTCCCTGCCGGTCCTCGCCCTTTCCCCTCGGGCACGCCGCCGCGCGGTGCCCCTCTTTGCCGCAGCACAGGCACGGCCCCTTCGCGTAGCGGCGCTCCTTCTCCTCTTCCCACGAACGTTGTCCAGGCCTCCCTGCGGTGTCCGAAGGGTGGGTGGGTTTCCCTTTTCGCCCCGACTTCACCGCCCGTCTCTGCGCGAACACCTCATGGGCATGCTCAGCCTTTCCCGCGAGCTGGATCCACCAATACAGGCTGTCAGGGTCATCTCGTCCCAGCGTCCAGCGCAGCACTTTGGTGTTTAGACCATCCTTGAACAACTTTTGGCCCAGAAATCAAAAAATTCCTGACCCCGGGGTCAGGAAAACCTAACGGGGTGAGCCGGGCGGAATCAGGCCGAATTCAAAAATGAACACCGCCATGAGATCCGGGGTGGAATGTTAGGGTTAGGTGTGCTTTTGCATGCTGGATTTGGGACCGCACAATTTTTCTCCCAGAAATCAAAAAATTCTTGACCCCGGGGTCAGGAAAACCTCACGGGGCGAGCCGGGCGGAATCAGGCCGAATGCAAAAACGATCTCCCCCATGAGATTCGGGGTGGAATGTAAGGGTTAGGAGTGCTTTTGCATGCTTGATTTGGGACGGCACAATTTTTGGCCCAGAAATCAAAAAATTCCTGACCCCGGGGTCAGGAAAACCTCACGGGGTGAGCCGGGCGGAATCAGTAAATAGCGTAATGTCAGTAAATAGCGTAAAGTAACGTCAGTTAAGTAAATAGCGTAAAGTAACTAAATAGCGTAAGTTAAGTAAGTAATGTAAGTTAAGTAAATAGCATAAAGTAAGTAAGTAACGTAAGATAAGTAAGTAACGTAAGTTAAGTAAATAGCGTAAACTAAGTAACGTAAGATATTAGCTTACGTTACTTACTTACTTAACGCTATTTACTTACTTTACACTATTTACATATCGTAAGTTAAGTAAGTAACGTAAGATAAGTAAATAGCGTAAAGAAAGTAAATAGCGTAAAGTAACGTAAGTTAAGTAAATAGCGTAAAGTAAGTAAAGAGCGTAAGTTAAGTAAGTAACGTAAGTTAAGTAAAGAGCATAAAGTAAGTAAGTAAGGTAAGATAAGTAAGTAAGGTAAGGTAAGTAAATAGCGTGAAGTAAGTAAATAGCGTAAGTTAAGTAAGTAACGTGTTATGTAAATATCTTAAAGTAAGTAAGTAACGTAAGATAATAAGTAACGTAAGGTAAGTAAATAGCATAAAGTAAGTAACGTAAGTTAAGTAAATAGCGTAAAGTAAGTAAATAGTGTTATGTAAGTAAGTAACGGCAACAATTCAGGCTCGCCCTCGTCCCCGTAGAAAGGCACGCTCTCCATCTCGCTGTCAGCCACTGCAGCTTTCATCTTTCTCTGTAGTGAGGCGGAGTTCGCAGTCGACTTTCCCTGCCGGTCCTCCCCCTTTCCCCTCGGGCACGCCGCCGCGCGGTGCCCCTCTTTGCCGCAGCACAGGCACGGCCCCTTCGCGTAGCGGCGCTCCTTCTCCTCTTCCCAAGAACGTTGTCCAGGCCTCTGTCCGAAGGGTGGGTGGGTTTCCCTTTTCGCCCCGACTTCACCGCCCGTCTCTGCGCGAACACCTCATGGGCATGCTCAGCCTTTCCCGCGAGCTGGATCCACCAATACAGGCTGTCAGGGTCATCTCGTCCCAGCGACCAGCGCAGCACTTTCGTGTTTAGACCATCCTTGAACAACTTTTGGCCCAGAAATCAAAAAATTCCTGACCCCGGGGTCAGGAAAACCTAACGGGGTGAGCCGGGCGGAATCAGGCCGAATTCAAAAATGAACACCGCCATGAGATCCGGGGTGGAATGTTAGGGTTAGGTGTGCTTTTGCATGCTGGATTTGGGACGGCACAATTTTTCTCCCAGAAATCAAAAAATTCTTGACCCCGGGGTCAGGAAAACCTCACGGGGCGAGCCGGGCGGAATCAGGCCGAATGCAAAAACGATCTCCCCCATGAGATTCGGGGTGGAATGTAAGGGTTAGGAGTGCTTTTGCATGCTTGATTTGGGACGGCACAATTTTTGGCCCAGAAATCAAAAATTCCTGACCCCGGGGTCAGGAAAACCTCACGGGGTGAGCCGGGCGGAATCAGTAAATAGCGTAATGTCAGTAAATAGCGTAAAGTAACGTCAGTTAAGTAAATAGCGTAAAGTAACTAAATAGCGTAAGTTAAGTAAGTAATGTAAGTTAAGTAAATAGCATAAAGTAAGTAAGTAACGTAAGATAAGTAAGTAACGTAAGTTAAGTAAATAGCGTAAACTAAGTAACGTAAGATATTAGCTTACGTTACTTACTTACTTAACGCTATTTACTTACTTTACACTATTTACATATCGTAAGTTAAGTAAGTAACGTAAGATAAGTAAATAGCGTAAAGAAAGTAAATAGCGTAAAGTAACGTAAGTTAAGTAAATAGCGTAAAGTAAGTAAAGAGCGTAAGTTAAGTAAGTAACGTAAGTTAAGTAAAGAGCATAAAGTAAGTAAGTAAGGTAAGATAAGTAAGTAAGGTAAGGTAAGTAAATAGCGTAAGTTAAGTAAGTAACGTGTTATGTAAATATCTTAAAGTAAGTAAGTAACGTAAGATAATAAGTAACGTAAGGTAAGTAAATAGCATCAAGTAAGTAACGTAAGTTAAGTAAATAGCGTAAAGTAAGTAAATAATGTTATGTAAGTAAGTAACGGCAACAATTCAGGCTCGCCCTCGTCCCCGTAGAAAGGCACGCTCTCCATCTCGCTGTCAGCCACTGCAGCTTTCATCTTTCTCTGTAGCGAGGCGGACATCGCAGTCGACTTTCCCTGCCGGTCCTCGCCCTTTCCCCCTCGGGCACGCCGCCGCGCGGTGCCCCTCTTTGCCGCAGCACAGGCACGGCCCCTTCGCGTAGCGGCGCTCCTTCTCCTCTTCCCACGAACGTTGTCCAGGCCTCCCTGCGGTGTCCGAAGGGTGGGTGGGTTTCCCTTTTCGCCCCGACTTCACCGCCCGTCTCTGCGCGAACACCTCATGGGCATGCTCAGCCTTTCCCGCGAGCTGGATCCACCAATACAGGCTGTCAGGGTCATCTCGTCCCAGCGTCCAGCGCAGCACTTTGGTGTTTAGACCATCCTTGAACAACTTTTGGCCAGAAATCAAAAAATTCCTGACCCCGGGGTCAGGAAAACCTAACGGGTGAGCCGGGCGGAATCAGGCCGAATTCAAAAATGAACACCGCCATGAGATCCGGGGTGGAATGTTAGGGTTAGGTGTGCTTTTGCATGCTGGATTTGGGACGGCACAATTTTTCTCCCAGAAATCAAAAAATTCTTGACCCCGGGGTCAGGAAAACCTCACGGGGCGAGCCGGGCGGAATCAGGCCGAATGCAAAAACGATCTCCCCCATGAGATTCGGGGTGGAATGTAAGGGTTAGGAGTGCTTTTGCATGCTTGATTTGGGACGGCACAATTTTTGGCCCAGAAATCAAAAAATTCCTGACCCCGGGGTCAGGAAAACCTCACGGGGTGAGCCGGGCGGAATCAGTAAATAGCGTAATGTCAGTAAATAGCGTAAAGTAACGTCAGTTAAGTAAATAGCGTAAAGTAACTAAATAGCGTAAGTTAAGTAAGTAATGTAAGTTAAGTAAATAGCATAAAGTAAGTAAGTAACGTAAGATAAGTAAGTAACGTAAGTTAAGTAAATAGCGTAAACTAAGTAACGTAAGATATTAGCTTACGTTACTTACTTACTTAACGCTATTTACTTACTTTACACTATTTACATATCGTAAGTTAAGTAAGTAACGTAAGATAAGTAAATAGCGTAAAGAAAGTAAATAGCGTAAAGTAACGTAAGTTAAGTAAATAGCGTAAAGTAAGTAAAGAGCGTAAGTTAAGTAAGTAACGTAAGTTAAGTAAAGAGCATAAAGTAAGTAAGTAAGGTAAGATAAGTAAGTAAGGTAAGGTAAGTAAATAGCGTAAGTTAAGTAAGTAACGTGTTATGTAAATATCTTAAAGTAAGTAAGTAACGTAAGATAATAAGTAACGTAAGGTAAGTAAATAGCATCAAGTAAGTAACGTAAGTTAAGTAAATAGCGTAAAGTAAGTAAATAATGTTATGTAAGTAAGTAACGGCAACAATTCAGGCTCCGCCTCGTCCCCGTAGAAAGGCACGCTCTCCATCTCGCTGTCAGCCACTGCAGCTTTCATCTTTCTCTGTAGCGAGGCGGACTTCGCAGTCGACTTTCCCTGCCGGTCCTCGCCCTTTCCCCTCGGGCACGCCGCCGCGCGGTGCCCCTCTTTGCCGCAGCACAGGCACGGCCCCTTCGCGTAGCGGCGCTCCTTCTCCTCTTCCCACGAACGTTGTCCAGGCCTCCCTGCGGTGTCCGAAGGGTGGGTGGGTTTCCCTTTTCGCCCCGACTTCACGGCCCGTCTCTGCGCGAACACCTCATGGGCATGCTCAGCCTTTCCCGCGAGCTGGATCCACCAATACAGGCTGTCAGGGTCATCTCGTCCCAGCGTCCAGCGCAGCACTTTGGTGTTTAGACCATCCTTGAACAACTTTTGGCCCAGAAATCAAAAAATTCCTGACCCCGGGGTCAGGAAAACCTAACGGGGTGAGCCGGGCGGAATCAGGCCGAATTCAAAAATGAACACCGCCATGAGATCCGGGGTGGAATGTTAGGGTTAGGTGTGCTTTTGCATGCTGGATTTGGGACCGCACAATTTTTCTCCCAGAAATCAAAAAATTCTTGACCCCGGGGTCAGGAAAACCTCACGGGGCGAGCCGGGCGGAATCAGGCCGAATGCAAAAACGATCTCCCCCATGAGATTCGGGGTGGAATGTAAGGGTTAGGAGTGCTTTTGCATGCTTGATTTGGGACGGCACAATTTTTGGCCCAGAAATCAAAAAATTCCTGACCCCGGGGTCAGGAAAACCTCACGGGGTGAGCCGGGCGGAATCAGTAAATAGCGTAATGTCAGTAAATAGCGTAAAGTAACGTCAGTTAAGTAAATAGCGTAAAGTAACTAAATAGCGTAAGTTAAGTAAGTAATGTAAGTTAAGTAAATAGCATAAAGTAAGTAAGTAACGTAAGATAAGTAAGTAACGTAAGTTAAGTAAATAGCGTAAACTAAGTAACGTAAGATATTAGCTTACGTTACTTACTTACTTAACGCTATTTACTTACTTTACACTATTTACATATCGTAAGTTAAGTAAGTAACGTAAGATAAGTAAATAGCGTAAAGAAAGTAAATAGCGTAAAGTAACGTAAGTTAAGTAAATAGCGTAAAGTAAGTAAAGAGCGTAAGTTAAGTAAGTAACGTAAGTTAAGTAAAGAGCATAAAGTAAGTAAGTAAGGTAAGATAAGTAAGTAAGGTAAGGTAAGTAAATAGCGTAAGTTAAGTAAGTAACGTGTTATGTAAATATCTTAAAGAAAGTAAGTAACGTAAGATAATAAGTAACGTAAGGTAAGTAAATAGCATAAAGTAAGTAACGTAAGTTAAGTAAATAGCGTAAAGTAAGTAAATAGTGTTATGTAAGTAAGTATCGGCAACAATTCAGGCTCGCCCTCGTCCCCGTAGAAAGGCACGCTCTCCATCTCGCTGTCAGCCACTGCAGCTTTCATCTTTCTCTGTAGCGAGGCGGACTTCGCAGTCGACTTTCCCTGCCGGTCCTCGCCCTTTCCCCTCGGGCACGCCGCCGCGCGGTGCCCCTCTTTGCCGCAGCACAGGCACGGCCCCTTCGCGTAGCGGCGCTCCTTCTCCTCTTCCCACGAACGTTGTCCAGGCCTCCCTGCGGTGTCCGAAGGGTGGGTGGGTTTCCCTTTTCGCCCCGACTTCACCGCCCGTCTCTGCGCGAACACCTCATGGGCATGCTCAGCCTTTCCCGCGAGCTGGATCCACCAATACAGGCTGTCAGGGTCATCTCGTCCCAGCGACCAGCGCAGCACTTTCGTGTTTAGACCATCCTTGAACAACTTTTGGCCCAGAAATCAAAAAATTCCTGACCCCGGGGTCAGGAAAACCTAACGGGGTGAGCCGGGCGGAATCAGGCCGAATTCAAAAATGAACACCGCCATGAGATCCGGGGTGGAATGTTAGGGTTAGGTGTGCTTTTGCATGCTGGATTTGGGACGGCACAATTTTTCTCCCAGAAATCAAAAAATTCTTGACCCCGGGGTCAGGAAAACCTCACGGGGCGAGCCGGGCGGAATCAGGCCGAATGCAAAAACGATCTCCCCCATGAGATTCGGGGTGGAATGTAAGGGTTAGGAGTGCTTTTGCATTCTTGATTTGGGACGGCACAATTTTTGTCCCAGAAATCAAAAAATTCTTGACCCCGGGGTCAGGAAAACCTCACGGGGTGAGCCGGGCGGAATCAGGCCGAATTCAAAAACGATCTCCGCCATGAGATTCGGGGTGGAATGTTAGGGTTAGGTGTGCTTTTGCATGCTGGATTTGGGACGGCATAATTTTTGGCCTAGAAATCAAAAAATTCCTGAGCCCGGGGTCAGGAAAACATCACACGGTGAGCCGGACGGAATCAGGCCCAATGCAAAAATGAACACTGCCATGAGATTGGGGGTGGAATTTAAGGGGTAGGTGTGCTTTGGCATGCTCGATTTGGGACGGCACAATTTTTGGCCCAGAAATCAAAAAATTCCTCACCCCGGGGTCAGGAAAACCTCACGGGGTGAGCCGGGCGGAATCAGTAAATAGCGTAATGTCAGTAAATAGCGTAAAGTAACGTCAGTTAAGTAAATAGCGTAAAGTAACTAAATAGCGTAAGTTAAGTAAGTAATGTAAGTTAAGTAAATAGCATAAAGAAAGTAAGTAACGTAAGATAAGTAAGTAACGTAAGTTAAGTAAATAGCGTAAACTAAGTAACGTAAGATATTAGCTTACGTTACTTACTTACTTAACGCTATTTACTTACTTTACGCTATTTACATATCGTAAGTTAAGTAAGTAACGTAAGATAAGTAAATAGCGTAAAGAAAGTAAATAGCGTAAAGTAACGTAAGTTAAGTAAATAGCGTAAAGTAAGTAAAGAGCGTAAGTTAAGTAAGTAACGTAAGTTAAGTAAATAGCATAAAGTAAGTAAGTAAGGTAAGATAAGTAAGTAAGGTAAGGTAAGTAAATAGCGTGAAGTAAGTAAATAGCGTAAGTTAAGTAAGTAACGTGTTATGTAAATATCTTAAAGTAAGTAAGTAACGTAAGATAATAAGTAACGTAAGGTAAGTAAATAGCATAAAGTAAGTAACGTAAGTTAAGTAAATAGCGTAAAGTAAGTAAATAGCGTTATGTAAGTAAGTAACGGCAACAATTCAGGCTCGCCCTCGTCCCCGTGGAAAGGCACGCTCTCCATCTCGCTGTCAGCCACTGCAGCTTTCATCTTTCTCTGTAGCGAGGCGGACTTCGCAGTCGACTTTCCCTGCCGGTCCTCGCCCTTTCCCCTCGGACACGCCGCCGCGCGGTGCCCCTCTTTGCCGCAGCACAGGCACGGCCCCTTCGCGTAGCGGCGCTCCTTCTCCTCTTCCCACGAACGTTGTCCAGGCCTCCCTGCGGTGTCCGAAGGGTGGGTGGGTTTCCCTTTTCGCCCCGACTTCACCGCCCGTCTCTGCGCGAACACCTCATGGGCATGCTCAGCCTTTCCCGCGAGCTGGATCCACCAATACAGGCTGTCAGGGTCATCTCGTCCCAGCGACCAGCGCAGCACTTTCGTGTTTAGACCATCCTTGAACAACTTTTGGCCCAGAAATGAAAAATTCCTGACCCCGGGGTCAGGAAAACCTAACGGGGTGAGCCGGGCGGAATCAGGCCGAATTCAAAAATGAACACCGCCATGAGATCCGGGGTGGAATGTTAGGGTTAGGTGTGCTTTTGCATGCTGGATTTGGGACGGCACAATTTTTCTCCCAGAAATCAAAAAATTCTTGACCCCGGGGTCAGGAAAACCTCACGGGGCGAGCCGGGCGGAATCAGGCCGAATGCAAAAACGATCTCCCCCATGAGATTCGGGGTGGAATGTAAGGGTTAGGAGTGCTTTTGCATGCTTGATTTGGGACGGCACAATTTTTGGCCCAGAAATCAAAAAATTCCTGACCCCGGGGTCAGGAAAACCTCACGGGGTGAGCCGGGCGGAATCAGTAAATAGCGTAATGTCAGTAAATAGCGTAAAGTAACGTCAGTTAAGTAAATAGCGTAAAGTAACTAAATAGCGTAAGTTAAGTAAGTAATGTAAGTTAAGTAAATAGCATAAAGTAAGTAAGTAACGTAAGATAAGTAAGTAACGTAAGTTAAGTAAATAGCGTAAACTAAGTAACGCAAGATATTAGCTTACGTTACTTACTTACTTAACGCTATTTACTTACTTTACACTATTTACATATCGTAAGTTAAGTAAGCAACGTAAGATAAGTAAATAGCGTAAAGAAAGTAAATAGCGTAAAGTAACGTAAGTTAAGTAAATAGCGTAAAGTAAGTAAAGAGCGTAAGTTAAGTAAGTAACGTAAGTTAAGTAAAGAGCATAAAGTAAGTAAGTAAGGTAAGATAAGTAAGTAAGGTAAGGTAAGTAAGTAAGGAAAGGTAAGTAAATAGCGTAAGTTAAGTAAGTAACGTGTTATGTAAATATCTTAAAGAAAGTAAGTAACGTAAGATAATAAGTAACGTAAGGTAAGTAAATAGCATAAAGTAAGTAACGTAAGTTAAGTAAATAGCGTAAAGTAAGTAAATAGTGTTATGTAAGTAAGTAACGGCAACAATTCAGGCTCGCCCTCGTCCCCGTAGAAAGGCACGCTCTCCATCTCGCTGTCAGCCACTGCAGCTTTCATCTTTCTCTGTAGCGAGGCGGACTTCGCAGTCGACTTTCCCTGCCGGTCCTCGCCCTTTCCCCTCGGGCACGCCACCGCGCGGTGCCCCTCTTTGCCGCAGCACAGGCACGGCCCCTTCGCGTAGCGGCGCTCCTTCTCCTCTTCCCACGAACGTTGTCCAGGCCTCCCTGCGGTGTCCGAAGGGTGGGTGGGTTTCCCTTTTCGCCCCGACTTCACCGCCCGTCTCTGCGCGAACACCTCATGGGCATGCTCAGCCTTTCCCGCGAGCTGGATCCACCAATACAGGCTGTCAGGGTCATCTCGTCCCAGCGACCAGCGCAGCACTTTCGTGTTTAGACCATCCTTGAACAACTTTTGGCCCAGAAATGAAAAAATTCCTGACCCCGGGGTCAGGAAAACCTAACGGGGTGAGCCGGGCGGAATCAGGCCGAATTCAAAAATGAACACCGCCATGAGATCCGGGGTGGAATGTTCGGGTTAGGTGTGCTTTTGCATGCTGGATTTGGGACGGCACAATTTTTCTCCCAGAAATCAAAAAATTCTTGACCCCGGGGTCAGGAAAACCTCACGGGGCGAGCCGGGCGGAATCAGGCCGAATTCAAAAATGATCTCCGCCATGAGATTCGGGGTGGAATGTTAGGGTTAGGTGTGCTTTTGCATGCTGGATTTGGGACGGCATAATTTTTGGCCTAGAAATCAAAAAATTCCTGAGCCCGGGGTCAGGAAAACATCACACGGTGAGCCGGACGGAATCAGGCCCAATGCAAAAATGAACACTGCCATGAGATTGGGGGTGGAATTTAAGGGGTAGGAGTGCTTTTGCATGCTTGATTTGGGACGGCACAATTTTTGGCCCAGAAATCAAAAAATTCCTGACCCCGGGGTCAGGAAAACCTCACGGGGTGAGCCGGGCGGAATCAGTAAATAGCGTAATGTCAGTAAATAGCGTAAAGTAACGTCAGTTAAGTAAATAGCGTAAAGTAACTAAATAGCGTAAGTTAAGTAAGTAATGTAAGTTAAGTAAATAGCATAAAGTAAGTAAGTAACGTAAGATAAGTAAGTAACGTAAGTTAAGTAAATAGCGTAAACTAAGTAACGTAAGATATTAGCTTACGTTACTTACTTACTTAACGCTATTTACTTACTTTACGCTATTTACATATCGTAAGTTAAGTAAGTAACGTAAGATAAGTAAATAGCGTAAAGAAAGTAAATAGCGTAAAGTAACGTAAGTTAAGTAAATAGCGTAAAGTAAGTAAAGAGTGTAAGTTAAGTAAGTAACGTAAGTTAAGTAAATAGCATAAAGTAAGTAAGTAAGGTAAGATAAGTAAGTAAGGTAAGGTAAGTAAATAGCGTGAAGTAAGTAAATAGCGTAACTTAAGTAAGTAACGTGTTATGTAAATATCTTAAAGTAAGTAAGTAACGTAAGATAATAAGTAACGTAAGGTAAGTAAATAGCATAAAGTAAGTAACGTAAGTTAAGTAAATAGCGTAAAGTAAGTAAATAGCGTTATGTAAGTAAGTAACGGCAACAATTCAGGCTCGCCCTCGTCCCCGTAGAAAGGCACGCTCTCCATCTCGCTGTCAGCCACTGCAGCTTTCATCTTTCTCTGTAGCGAGGCGGACTTCGCAGTCGACTTTCCCTGCCGGTCCTCGCCCTTTCCCCTCGGGCACGCCGCCGCGCGGTGCCCCTCTTTGCCGCAGCACAGGCACGGCCCCTTCGCGTAGCGGCGCTCCTTCTCCTCTTCCCACGAACGTTGTCCAGGCCTCCCTGCGGTGTCCGAAGGGTGGGTGGGTTTCCCGTCTCGCCCCGACTTCACCGCCCGTCTCTGCGCGAACACCTCATGGGCATGCTCAGCCTTTCCCGCGAGCTGGATCCACCAATACAGGCTGTCAGGGTCATCTCGTCCCAGCGACCAGCGCAGCACTTTCGTGTTTAGACCATCCTTGAACAACTTTTGGCCCAGAAATCAAAAAATTCCTGACCCCGGGGTCAGGAAAACCTAACGGGGTGAGCCGGGCGGAATCAGGCCGAATTCAAAAATGAACACCGCCATGAGATCTGGGGTGGAATGTTAGGGTTAGGTATGCTTTTGCATGCTGGATTTGGGACGGCACAATTTCTGTCCCAGAAATCAAAAAATTCTTGACCCCGGGGTCAGGAAAACCTAACGGGGTGAGCCGGGCGGAATCAGGCCGAATTCAAAAATGAACACCGCCATGAGATCCGGGGTGGAATGTTAGGGTTAGGTGTGCTTTTGCATGCTGGATTTGGGACGGCACAATTTTTGTCCCAGAAATCAAAAAATTCTTGACCCCGGGGTCAGGAATACCTCACGGGGCGAGCCGGGCGGAATCAGGCCGAATGCAAAAACGATCTCCCCCATGAGATTCGGGGTGGAATGTAAGGGTTAGGAGTGCTTTTGCATGCTTGATTTGGGACGGCACAATTTTTGTCCCAGAAATCAAAAAATTCTTGACCCCGGGGTCAGGAAAACCTCACGCCGTGAGCCGGGCGGAATCAGGCCGAATTCAAAAACGATCTCCGCCATGAGATTCGGGGTGGAATGTTAGGGTTAGGTGTGCTTTTGCATGCTGGATTTGGGACGGCATAATTTTTGGCCTAGAAATCAAAAAATTCCTGAGCCCGGGGTCAGGAAAACATCACACGGTGAGCCGGACGGAATCAGGCCCAATGCAAAAATGAACACTGCCATGAGATTGGGGGTGGAATTTAAGGGGTAGGTGTGCTTTGGCATGCTCGATTTGGGACGGCACAATTTTTGGCCCAGAAATCAAAAAATTCCTGACCCCGGGGTCAGGAAAACCTAACGGGGTGAGCCGGGCGGAATCAGGCCGAATTCAAAAATGAACACCGCCATGAGATCCGGGGTGGAATGTTAGGGTTAGGTGTGCTTTTGCATGCTGGATTTGGGACGGCACAATTTTTGTCCCAGAAATCAAAAAATTCTTGACCCCGGGGTCAGGAAAACCTCACGGCGCGAGCCCGGCGGAATCAGGCCGAATGCAAAAACGATCTCCCCCATGAGATTCGGGGTGGAATGTAAGGGTTAGGTGTGCTTTTGCATGCTGGATTTGGGACGGCATAATTTTTGGCCTAGAAATCAAAAAATTCCTGAGCCCGGGGTCAGGAAAACATCACACGGTGAGCCGGACGGAATCAGTAAATAGCGTAATGTCAGTAAATAGCGTAAAGTAACGTCAGTTAAGTAAATAGCGTAAAGTAACTAAATAGCGTAAGTTAAGTAAGTAATGTAAGTTAAGTAAATAGCATAAAGTAAGTAAGTAACGTAAGATAAGTAAGTAACGTAAGTTAAGTAAATAGCGTAAACTAAGTAACGTAAGATATTAGCTTACGTTACTTACTTACTTAACGCTATTTACTTACTTTACGCTATTTACATATCGTAAGTTAAGTAAGTAACGTAAGATAAGTAAATAGCGTAAAGAAAGTAAATAGCGTAAAGTAACGTAAGTTAAGTAAATAGCGTAAAGTAAGTAAAGAGCGTAAGTTAAGTAAGTAACGTAAGTTAAGTAAATAGCATAAAGTAAGTAAGTAAGGTAAGATAAGTAAGTAAGGTAAGGTAAGTAAATAGCGTGAAGTAAGTAAATAGCGTAAGTTAAGTAAGTAACGTGTTATGTAAATATCTTAAAGTAAGTAAGTAACGTAAGATAATAAGTAACGTAAGGTAAGTAAATAGCATAAAGTAAGTAACGTAAGTTAAGTAAATAGCGTAAAGTAAGTAAATAGCGTTATGTAAGTAAGTAACGGCAACAATTCAGGCTCGCCCTCGTCCCCGTAGAAAGGCACGCTCTCCATCTCGCTGTCAGCCACTGCAGGTTTCATCTTTCTCTGTAGCGAGGCGGACTTCGCAGTCGACTTTCCCTGCCGGTCCTCGCCCTTTCCCCTCGGGCACGCCGCCGCGCGGTGCCCCTCTTTGCCGCAGCACAGGCACGGCCCATTCGCGTAGCGGCGCTCCTTCTCCTCTTCCCACGAACGTTGTCCAGGCCTCCCTGCGGTGTCCGAAGGGTGGGTGGGTTTCCCGTCTCGCCCCGACTTCACCGCCCGTCTCTCCGCGAACACCTCATGGGCATGCTCAGCCTTTCCCGCGAGCTGGATCCAACAATACAGGCTGTCAGGGTCATCTCGTCCCAGCGACCAGCGCAGCACTTTCGTGTTTAGACCATCCTTGAACAACTTTTGGCCCAGAAATCAAAAAATTCCTGACCCCGGGGTCAGGAAAACCTAACGGGGTGAGCCGGGCGGAATCAGGCCGAATTCAAAAATGAACACCGCCATGAGATCCGGGGTGGAATGTTAGGGTTAGGAGTGCTTTTGCATGCTGGATTTGGGACGGCACAATTTTTGGCCCAGAAATCAAAAAATTCCTGACCCCGGGGTCAGGAAAACCTCACGGGGTGAGCCGGGCGGAATCAGTAAATAGCGTAATGTCAGTAAATAGCGTAAAGTAACGTCAGTTAAGTAAATAGCGTAAAGTAACTAAATAGCGTAAGTTAAGTAAGTAATGTAAGTTAAGTAAATAGCATAAAGTAAGTAAGTAACGTAAGATAAGTAAGTAACATAAGTTAAGTAAATAGCGTAAACTAAGTAACGTAAGATATTAGCTTACGTTACTTACTTACTTAACGCTATTTACTTACTTTACGCTATTTACATATCGTAAGTTAAGTAAGTAACGTAAGATAAGTAAATAGCGTAAAGAAAGTAAATAGCGTAAAGTAACGTAAGTTAAGTAAATAGCGTAAAGTAAGTAAAGAGCGTAAGTTAGTAAGTAACGTAAGTTAAGTAAATAGCATAAAGTAAGTAAGTAAGGTAAGATAAGTAAGTAAGGTAAGGTAAGTAAATAGCGTGAAGTAAGTAAATAGCGTAAGTTAAGTAAGTAACGTGTTATGTAAATATCTTAAAGTAAGTAAGTAACGTAAGATAATAAGTAACGTAAGGTAAGTAAATAGCATAAAGTAGGTAACGTAAGTTAAGTAAATAGCGTAAAGTAAGTAAATAGCGTTATGTAAGTAAGTAACGGCAACAATTCAGGCTCGCCCTCGTCCCCGTAGAAAGGCACGCTCTCCATCTCGCTGTCAGCCACTGCAACTTTCATCTTTCTCTGTAGCGAGGCGGACTTCGCAGTCGACTTTCCCTGCCGGTCCTCGCCCTTTCCCCTCGGGCACGCCGACGCGCGGTGCCCCTCTTTGCCGCAGCACAGGCACGGCCCCTTCGCGTAGCGGCGCTCCTTCTCCTCTTCCCACGAACGTTGTCCAGGCCTCCCTGCGGTGTCCGAAGGGTGGGTGGGTTTCCCGTCTCGCCCCGACTTCACCGCCCGTCTCTGCGCGAACACCTCATGGGCATGCTCAGCCTTTCCCGCGAGCTGGATCCACCAATACAGGCTGTCAGGGTCATCTCGTCCCAGCGACCAGCGCAGCCCTTTGGTGTTTAGACCATCCTTGAACAACTTTTGGCCCAGAAATCAAAAAATTCCTGACCCCGGGGTCAGGAAAACCTAACGGGGTGAGCCGGGCGGAATCAGGCCGAATGCAAAAACGATCTCCCCCATGAGATTCGGGGTGGAATGTAAGGGTTAGGAGTGATTTTGCATGCTTGATTTGGGACGGCACAATTTTTGTCCCAGAAATCAAAAAATTCTTGACCGCGGGGTCAGGAAAACCTCACGCGGTGAGCCAGGCGGAATCAGGCCGAATTCAAAAACGATCTCCGCCATGAGATTCGGGGTGGAATGTTAGGGTTAGGTGTGCTTTTGCATGCTGGATTTGGGACGGCATAATTTTTGGCCTAGAAATCAAAAAATTCCTCAGCCCGGGGTCAGGAAAACATCACACGGTGAGCTGGACGGAATCAGTAAATAGCGTAATGTCAGTAAATAGCGTAAAGTAACGTCAGTTAAGTAAATAGCGTAAAGTAACTAAATAGCGTAAGTTAAGTAAGTAATGTAAGTTAAGTAAATAGCATAAAGTAAGTAAGTAACGTAAGATAAGTAAGTAACGTAAGTTAAGTAAATAGCGTAAACTAAGTAACGTAAGATATTAGCTTACGTTACTTACTTACTTAACGCTATTTACTTACTTTACGCTATTTACATATCGTAAGTTAAGTAAGTAACGTAAGAAGTAAATAGCGTAAAGAAAGTAAATAGCGTAAAGTAACGTAAGTTAAGTAAATAGCGTAAAGTAAGTAAAGAGCGTAAGTTAAGTAAGTAACGTAAGTTAAGTAAATAGCATAAAGTAAGTAAGGTAAGATAAGTAAGTAAGGTAAGGTAAGTAAATAGCGTGAAGTAAGTAAATAGCGTAAGTTAAGTAAGTAACGTGTTATGTAAATATCTTAAAGTAAGTAAGTAACGTAAGATAATAAGTAACGTAAGGTAAGTAAATAGCATAAAGTAAGTAACGTAAGTTAAGTAAATAGCGTAAAGTAAGTAAATAGCGTTATGTAAGTAAGTAACGGCAACAATTCAGGCTCGCCCTCGTCCCCGTAGAAAGGCACGCTCTCCATCTCGCTGTCAGCCACTGCAGCTTTCATCTTTCTCTGTAGCGAGGCGGACTTCGCAGTCGACTTTCCCTGCCGGTCCTCGCCCTTTCCCCTCGGGCACGCCGCCGCGCGGTGCCCCTCTTTGCCGCAGCACAGGCACGGCCCCTTCGCGTAGCGGCGCTCCTTCTCCTCTATCCACGAACGTTGTCCAGGCCTCCCTGCGGTGTCCGAAGGGTGGGTGGGTTTCCCGTCTCGCCCCGACTTCACCGCCCGTCTCTGCGCGAACACCTCATGGGCATGCTCAGCCTTTCCCGCGAGCTGGATCCAACAATACAGGCTGTCAGGGTCATCTCGTCCCAGCGACCAGCGCAGCACTTTCGTGTTTAGACCATCCTTGAACAACTTTTGGCCCAGAAATCAAAAAATTCCTGACCCCGGGGTCAGGAAAACCTAACGGGGTGAGCCGGGCGGAATCAGGCCGAATTCAAAAATGAACACCGCCATGAGTTCCGGGGTGGAATGTTAGGGTTAGGTGTGCTTTTGCATGTTGGATTTGGGAGGGCACAATTTTTGTCCCAGAAATCAAAAAATTCCTGACCCCGGGGTCAGGAAAACCTCACGGGGCGAGCCGGGCGGAATCGGGCCGAATGCAAAAACGATCTCCCCCATGAGATTCGGGGTGGAATGTAAGGGTTAGGAGTGCTTTTGCATGCTTGATTTGGGACGGCACAATTTTTGTCCCAGAAATCAAAAAATTCTTGACCCCGGGGTCAGGAAAACCTCACCGGGTGAGCCAGGCGGAATCAGGCCGAATTCAAAAACGATCTCCGCCATGAGATTCGGGGTGGAATGTTAGGGTTAGGTGTGCTTTTGCATGCTGGATTTGGGACGGCATAATTTTTGGCCTAGAAATCAAAAAATTCCTGAGCCCGGGGTCAGGAAAACATCACACGGTGAGCCGGACGGAATCAGGCCCAATGCAAAAATGAACACTGCCATGAGATTGGGGGTGGAATATTAGGGGTAGGTGTGCTTTGGCATGCTCGATTTGGGACGGCACAATTTTTGGCCCAGAAATCAAAAAATTCCTGACCCCGGGGTCAGGAAAACCTCACGGGGTGAGCCGGGCGGAATCAGTAAATAGCGTAATGTCAGTAAAGAACGTAAAGTAACGTCATTTAAGTAAATAGCGTAAAGTAACTAAATAGCGTAAGTTAAGTAAGTAATGTAAGTTAAGTAAATAGCATAAAGTAAGTAAGTAACGTAAGATAAGTAAGTAACGTAAGTTAAGTAAATAGCGTAAACTAATTAACGTAAGATATTAGCTTACGTTACTTACTTACTTAACGCTATTTACTTACTTTACGCTATTTACATATCGTAAGTTAAGTAAGTAACGTAAGATAAGTAAATAGCGTAAAGAAAGTAAATAGCGTAAAGTAACGTAAGTTAAGTAAATAGCGTAAAGTAAGTAAAGAGCGTAAGTTAAGTAAGTAACGTAAGTTAAGTAAATAGCATAAAGTAAGTAAGGTAAGATAAGTAAGTAAGGTAAGGTAAGTAAATAGCGTGAAGTAAGTAAATAGCGTAAGTTAAGTAAGTAACGTGTTATGTAAATATCTTAAAGTAAGTAAGTAACGTAAGATAATAAGTAACGTAAGGTAAGTAAATAGCATAAAGTAAGTAACGTAAGTTAAGTAAATAGCGTAAAGTAAGTAAATAGCGTTATGTAAGTAAGTAACGGCAACAATTCAGGCTCACCCTCGTCCCCGTAGAAAGGCACGCTCTCCATCTCGCTGTCAGCCACTGCAACTTTCATCTTTCTCTGTAGCGAGGCGGACTTCGCAGTCGACTTTCCCTGCCGGTCCTCGCCCTTTCCCCTCGGGCACGCCGCCGCGCGGTGCCCCTCTTTGCCGCAGCACAGGCACGGCCCCTTCGCGTAGCGGCGCTCCTTCTCCTCTTCCCAAGAACGTTGTCCAGGCCTCCCTGCGGTGTCCGAAGGGTGGGTGGGTTTCCCGTCTCGCCCCGACTTCACCGCCCGTCTCTGCGCGAACACCTCATGGGCATGCTCAGCCTTTCCCGCGAGCTGGATCCACCAATACAGGCTGTCAGGGTCATCTCGTCCCAGCGACCAGCGCAGCACTTTGGTGTTTAGACCATCCTTGAACAACTTTTGGCCCAGAAATCAAAAAATTCCTGACCCCGGGGTCAGGAAAACCTAACGGGGTGAGCCGGGCGGAATCAGGCCGAATTCAAAAATGAACACCGCCATGAGATCCGGGGTGGAATGTTAGGGTTAGGTGTGCTTTTGCATGCTGGATTTGGGACGGCACAATTTTTGTCCCAGAAATCAAAAAATTCTTGACCCCAGGGTCAGGAAAACCTCACGGGGCGAGCCGGGCGGAATCAGGCCGAATGCAAAAACGATCTCCCCCATGAGATTCGGGGTGGAATGTAAGGGTTAGGAGTGCTTTTGCATGCTTGATTTGGGACGGCACAATATTTGTCCCAGAAATCAAAAAATTCTTGACCCCGGGGTCAGGAAAACCTCACGCGGTGAGCCGGGCGGAATCAGGCCGAATTCAAAAACGATCTCCGCCATGAGATTCGGGGTGGAATGTTAGGGTTAGGTGTGCTTTTGCATGCTGGATTTGGGACGGCATAATTTTTGGCCTAGAAATCAAAAAATTCCTGAGCCCGGGGTCAGGAAAACATCACACGGTGAGCCCGACGGAATCAGGCCCAATGCAAAAATGAACACTGCCATGAGATTGGGGGTGGAATTTAAGGGGTAGGTGTGCTTTGGCATGCTCGATTTGGGACGGCACAATTTTTGGCCCAGAAATCAAAAAATTCCTGACCCCGGGGTCAGGAAAACCTCACGGGGTGAGCCGGGCAGGATCAGTAAATAGCGTAATGTCAGTAAATAGCGTAAAGTAACGTCAGTTAAGTAAATAGCGTAAAGTAACTAAATAGCGTAAGTTAAGTAAGTAATGTAAGTCAAGTAAATAGCATAAAGTAAGTAAGTAACATAAGATAAGTAAGTAACGTAAGTTAAGTAAATAGCGTAAACTAAGTAACGTAAGATATTAGCTTACGTTACTTACTTACTTAACGCTATTTACTTACTTTACGCTATTTACATATCGTAAGTTAAGTAAGTAACGTAAGATAAGTAAATAGCGTAAAGAAAGTAAATAGCGTAAAGTAACGTAAGTTAAGTAAATAGCGTAAAGTAAGTAAAGAGCGTAAGTTAAGTAAGTAACGTAAGTTAAGTAAATAGCATAAAGTAAGTAAGGTAAGATAAGTCAGTAAGGTAAGGTAAGTAAATAGCGTGAAGTAAGTAAATAGCGTAAGTTAAGTAAGTAACGTGTTATGTAAATATCTTAAAGTAAGTAAGTAACGTAAGATAATAAGTAACGTAAGGTAAGTAAATAGCATAAAGTAAGTAACGTAAGTTAAGTAAATAGCGTAAAGTAAGTAAGTAAGGTAAGATAAGTAAGTAAGGTAATGTAAGTAAATAGCGTAAAGTAAGTAACGTAAGTTAAGTAAATAGCATAAAGTAAGTAAGTAAGGTAAGATAAGTAAGTAAGGTAATGTAAGTAAATAGCGTAAAGTAAGTAAATAGCGTTATGTAAGTAAGTAACGGCAACAATTCATGCTCGCCCTCGTCCCCGTAGAAAGGCACGCTCTCCATCTCGCTGTCAGCCACTGCAACTTTCATCTTTCTCTGTAGCGAGGCGGACTTCGCAGTCGACTTTCCCTGCCGGTCCTCGCCCTTTCCCCTCGGGCACGCCGCCGCGCGGTGCCCCTCTTTGCCGCAGCACAGGCACGGCCCCTTCGCGTAGCGGCGCTCCTTCTCCTCTTCCCACGAACGTTGTCCAGGCCTCCCTGCGGTGTCCGAAGGGTGGGTGGGTTTCCCGTCTCGCCCCGACTTCACCGCCCGTCTCTGCGCGAACACCTCATGGGCATGCTCAGCCTTTCCCGCGAGCTGGATCCACCAATACAGGCTGTCAGGGTCATCTCGTCCCAGCGACCAGCGCAGCACTTTCGTGTTTAGACCATCCTTGAACAACTTTTGGCCCAGAAATCAAAAAATTCCTGACCCCTAGGAAAACCTAACGGGGTGAGCCGGGCGGAATCAGGCCGAATTCAAAAATGAACACCGCCATGAGATCCGGGGTGGAATGTTAGGGTTAGGTGTGCTTTTGCGTGCTGGATTTGGGACGGCACAATTTTTGTCCCAGAAATCAAAAAATTCTTGACCCCTGGGTCAGGAAAACCTCACGCGGTGAGCCGGGCGGAATCAGGCCGAATTCAAAAACGATCTCCGCCATGAGATTCGGGGTGGAATGTTAGGGTTAGGTGTGCTTTTGCATGCTGGATTTGGGACGGCATAATTTTTGGCCGAGAAATCAAAAAATTCCTGAGCCCGGGGTCAGGAAAACATCACACGGTGAGCCGGACGGAATCAGGCCCAATGCAAAAATGAACACTGCCATGAGATTGGGGGTGGAATTTAAGGGGTAGGTGTGCTTTGGCATGCTCGATTTGGGACGGCACAATTTTTGGCCCAGAAATCAAAAAATTCCTGACCCCGGGGTCAGGAAAACCTCACGGGGTGAGCCGGGCGGAATCAGTAAATAGCGTAATGTCAGTAAATAGCGTAAAGTAACGTCAGTTAAGTAAATAGCGTAAAGTAACTAAATAGCGTAAGTTAAGTAAGTAATGTAAGTTAAGTAAATAGCATAAAGTAAGTAAGTAACGTAAGATAAGTAAGTAACGTAAGTTAAGTAAATAGCGTAAACTAAGTAACGTAAGATATTAGCTTACGTTACTTACTTACTTAACGCTATTTACTTACTTTACACTATTTACATATCGTAAGTTAAGTAAGTAACGTAAGATAAGTAAATAGCGTAAAGAAAGTAAATAGCGTAAAGTAACGTAAGTTAAGTAAATAGCGTAAAGTAAGTAAAGAGCGTAAGTTAAGTAAGTAACGTAAGTTAAGTAAATAGCATAAAGTAAGTAAGGTAAGATAAGTAAGTAAGGTAAGGTAAGTAAATAGCGTGAAGTAAGTAAATAGCGTAAGTTAAGTAAGTAACGTGTTATGTAAATATCTTAAAGTAAGTAAGTAACGTAAGATAATAAGTAACGTAAGGTAAGTAAATAGCATAAAGTAAGTAACGTAAGTTAAGTAAATAGCGTAAAGTAAGTAAATAGCGTTATGTAAGTAAGTAACGGCAACAATTCAGGCTCACCCTCGTCCCCGTAGAAAGGCACGCTCTCCATCTCGCTGTCAGCCACTGCAACTTTCATCTTTCTCTGTAGCGAGGCGGACTTCGCAGTCGACTTTCCCTGCCGGTCCTCGCCCTTTCCCCTCGGGCACGCCGCCGCGCGGTGCCCCTCTTTGCCGCAGCACAGGCACGGCCCCTTCGCGTAGCGGCGCTCCTTCTCCTCTTCCCAAGAACGTTGTCCAGGCCTCCCTGCGGTGTCCGAAGGGTGGGTGGGTTTCCCGTCTCGCCCCGACTTCACCGCCCGTCTCTGCGCGAACACCTCATGGGCATGCTCAGCCTTTCCCGCGAGCTGGATCCACCAATACAGGCTGTCAGGGTCATCTCGTCCCAGCGACCAGCGCAGCACTTTGGTGTTTAGACCATCCTTGAACAACTTTTGGCCCAGAAATCAAAAAATTCCTGACCCCGGGGTCAGGAAAACCTAACGGGGTGAGCCGGGCGGAATCAGGCCGAATTCAAAAATGAACACCGCCATGAGATCCGGGGTGGAATGTTAGGGTTAGGTGTGCTTTTGCATGCTGGATTTGGGACGGCACAATTTTTGTCCCAGAAATCAAAAAATTCTTGACCCCAGGGTCAGGAAAACCTCACGGGGCGAGCCGGGCGGAATCAGGCCGAATGCAAAAACGATCTCCCCCATGAGATTCGGGGTGGAATGTAAGGGTTAGGAGTGCTTTTGCATGCTTGATTTGGGACGGCACAATATTTGTCCCAGAAATCAAAAAATTCTTGACCCCGGGGTCAGGAAAACCTCACGCGGTGAGCCGGGCGGAATCAGGCCGAATTCAAAAACGATCTCCGCCATGAGATTCGGGGTGGAATGTTAGGGTTAGGTGTGCTTTTGCATGCTGGATTTGGGACGGCATAATTTTTGGCCTAGAAATCAAAAAATTCCTGAGCCCGGGGTCAGGAAAACATCACACGGTGAGCCCGACGGAATCAGGCCCAATGCAAAAATGAACACTGCCATGAGATTGGGGGTGGAATATTAGGGGTAGGTGTGCTTTGGCATGCTCGATTTGGGACGGCACAATTTTTGGCCCAGAAATCAAAAAATTCCTGACCCCGGGGTCAGGAAAACCTCACGGGGTGAGCCGGGCGGAATCAGTAAATAGCGTAATGTCAGTAAAGAACGTAAAGTAACGTCATTTAAGTAAATAGCGTAAAGTAACTAAATAGCGTAAGTTAAGTAAGTAATGTAAGTTAAGTAAATAGCATAAAGTAAGTAAGTAACGTAAGATAAGTAAGTAACGTAAGTTAAGTAAATAGCGTAAACTAATTAACGTAAGATATTAGCTTACGTTACTTACTTACTTAACGCTATTTACTTACTTTACGCTATTTACATATCGTAAGTTAAGTAAGTAACGTAAGATAAGTAAATAGCGTAAAGAAAGTAAATAGCGTAAAGTAACGTAAGTTAAGTAAATAGCGTAAAGTAAGTAAAGAGCGTAAGTTAAGTAAGTAACGTAAGTTAAGTAAATAGCATAAAGTAAGTAAGGTAAGATAAGTAAGTAAGGTAAGGTAAGTAAATAGCGTGAAGTAAGTAAATAGCGTAAGTTAAGTAAGTAACGTGTTATGTAAATATCTTAAAGTAAGTAAGTAACGTAAGATAATAAGTAACGTAAGGTAAGTAAATAGCATAAAGTAAGTAACGTAAGTTAAGTAAATAGCGTAAAGTAAGTAAATAGCGTTATGTAAGTAAGTAACGGCAACAATTCAGGCTCACCCTCGTCCCCGTAGAAAGGCACGCTCTCCATCTCGCTGTCAGCCACTGCAACTTTCATCTTTCTCTGTAGCGAGGCGGACTTCGCAGTCGACTTTCCCTGCCGGTCCTCGCCCTTTCCCCTCGGGCACGCCGCCGCGCGGTGCCCCTCTTTGCCGCAGCACAGGCACGGCCCCTTCGCGTAGCGGCGCTCCTTCTCCTCTTCCCAAGAACGTTGTCCAGGCCTCCCTGCGGTGTCCGAAGGGTGGGTGGGTTTCCCGTCTCGCCCCGACTTCACCGCCCGTCTCTGCGCGAACACCTCATGGGCATGCTCAGCCTTTCCCGCGAGCTGGATCCACCAATACAGGCTGTCAGGGTCATCTCGTCCCAGCGACCAGCGCAGCACTTTGGTGTTTAGACCATCCTTGAACAACTTTTGGCCCAGAAATCAAAAAATTCCTGACCCCGGGGTCAGGAAAACCTAACGGGGTGAGCCGGGCGGAATCAGGCCGAATTCAAAAATGAACACCGCCATGAGATCCGGGGTGGAATGTTAGGGTTAGGTGTGCTTTTGCATGCTGGATTTGGGACGGCACAATTTTTGTCCCAGAAATCAAAAAATTCTTGACCCCAGGGTCAGGAAAACCTCACGGGGCGAGCCGGGCGGAATCAGGCCGAATGCAAAAACGATCTCCCCCATGAGATTCGGGGTGGAATGTAAGGGTTAGGAGTGCTTTTGCATGCTTGATTTGGGACGGCACAATATTTGTCCCAGAAATCAAAAAATTCTTGACCCCGGGGGTCAGGAAAACCTCACGCGGTGAGCCGGGCGGAATCAGGCCGAATTCAAAAACGATCTCCGCCATGAGATTCGGGGTGGAATGTTAGGGTTAGGTGTGCTTTTGCATGCTGGATTTGGGACGGCATAATTTTTGGCCTAGAAATCAAAAAATTCCTGAGCCCGGGGTCAGGAAAACATCACACGGTGAGCCCGACGGAATCAGGCCCAATGCAAAAATGAACACTGCCATGAGATTGGGGGTGGAATTTAAGGGGTAGGTGTGCTTTGGCATGCTCGATTTGGGACGGCACAATTTTTGGCCCAGAAATCAAAAAATTCCTGACCCCGGGGTCAGGAAAACCTCACGGGGTGAGCCGGGCAGGATCAGTAAATAGCGTAATGTCAGTAAATAGCGTAAAGTAACGTCAGTTAAGTAAATAGCGTAAAGTAACTAAATAGCGTAAGTTAAGTAAGTAATGTAAGTCAAGTAAATAGCATAAAGTAAGTAAGTAACATAAGATAAGTAAGTAACGTAAGTTAAGTAAATAGCGTAAACTAAGTAACGTAAGATATTAGCTTACGTTACTTACTTACTTAACGCTATTTACTTACTTTACGCTATTTACATATCGTAAGTTAAGTAAGTAACGTAAGATAAGTAAATAGCGTAAAGAAAGTAAATAGCGTAAAGTAACGTAAGTTAAGTAAATAGCGTAAAGTAAGTAAAGAGCGTAAGTTAAGTAAGTAACGTAAGTTAAGTAAATAGCATAAAGTAAGTAAGGTAAGATAAGTCAGTAAGGTAAGGTAAGTAAATAGCGTGAAGTAAGTAAATAGCGTAAGTTAAGTAAGTAACGTGTTATGTAAATATCTTAAAGTAAGTAAGTAACGTAAGATAATAAGTAACGTAAGGTAAGTAAATAGCATAAAGTAAGTAACGTAAGTTAAGTAAATAGCGTAAAGTAAGTAAGTAAGGTAAGATAAGTAAGTAAGGTAATGTAAGTAAATAGCGTAAAGTAAGTAACGTAAGTTAAGTAAATAGCATAAAGTAAGTAAGTAAGGTAAGATAAGTAAGTAAGGTAATGTAAGTAAATAGCGTAAAGTAAGTAAATAGCGTTATGTAAGTAAGTAACGGCAACAATTCATGCTCGCCCTCGTCCCCGTAGAAAGGCACGCTCTCCATCTCGCTGTCAGCCACTGCAACTTTCATCTTTCTCTGTAGCGAGGCGGACTTCGCAGTCGACTTTCCCTGCCGGTCCTCGCCCTTTCCCCTCGGGCACGCCGCCGCGCGGTGCCCCTCTTTGCCGCAGCACAGGCACGGCCCCTTCGCGTAGCGGCGCTCCTTCTCCTCTTCCCACGAACGTTGTCCAGGCCTCCCTGCGGTGTCCGAAGGGTGGGTGGGTTTCCCGTCTCGCCCCGACTTCACCGCCCGTCTCTGCGCGAACACCTCATGGGCATGCTCAGCCTTTCCCGCGAGCTGGATCCACCAATACAGGCTGTCAGGGTCATCTCGTCCCAGCGACCAGCGCAGCACTTTCGTGTTTAGACCATCCTTGAACAACTTTTGGCCCAGAAATCAAAAAATTCCTGACCCCTAGGAAAACCTAACGGGGTGAGCCGGGCGGAATCAGGCCGAATTCAAAAATGAACACCGCCATGAGATCCGGGGTGGAATGTTAGGGTTAGGTGTGCTTTTGCGTGCTGGATTTGGGACGGCACAATTTTTGTCCCAGAAATCAAAAAATTCTTGACCCCTGGGTCAGGAAAACCTCACGCGGTGAGCCGGGCGGAATCAGGCCGAATTCAAAAACGATCTCCGCCATGAGATTCGGGGTGGAATGTTAGGGTTAGGTGTGCTTTTGCATGCTGGATTTGGGACGGCATAATTTTTGGCCGAGAAATCAAAAAATTCCTGAGCCCGGGGTCAGGAAAACATCACACGGTGAGCCGGACGGAATCAGGCCCAATGCAAAAATGAACACTGCCATGAGATTGGGGGTGGAATTTAAGGGGTAGGTGTGCTTTGGCATGCTCGATTTGGGACGGCACAATTTTTGGCCCAGAAATCAAAAAATTCCTGACCCCGGGGTCAGGAAAACCTCACGGGGTGAGCCGGGCGGAATCAGTAAATAGCGTAATGTCAGTAAATAGCGTAAAGTAACGTCAGTTAAGTAAATAGCGTAAAGTAACTAAATAGCGTAAGTTAAGTAAGTAATGTAAGTTAAGTAAATAGCATAAAGTAAGTAAGTAACGTAAGATAAGTAAGTAACGTAAGTTAAGTAAATAGCGTAAACTAAGTAACGTAAGATATTAGCTTACGTTACTTACTTACTTAACGCTATTTACTTACTTTACACTATTTACATATCGTAAGTTAAGTAAGTAACGTAAGATAAGTAAATAGCGTAAAGAAAGTAAATAGCGTAAAGTAACGTAAGTTAAGTAAATAGCGTAAAGTAAGTAAAGAGCGTAAGTTAAGTAAGTAACGTAAGTTAAGTAAAGAGCATAAAGTAAGTAAGTAAGGTAAGATAAGTAAGTAAGGTAAGGTAAGTAAATAGCGTAAGTTAAGTAAGTAACGTGTTATGTAAATATCTTAAAGTAAGTAAGTAACGTAAGATAATAAGTAACGTAAGGTAAGTAAATAGCATCAAGTAAGTAACGTAAGTTAAGTAAATAGCGTAAAGTAAGTAAATAATGTTATGTAAGTAAGTAACGGCAACAATTCAGGCTCGCCCTCGTCCCCGTAGAAAGGCACGCTCTCCATCTCGCTGTCAGCCACTGCAGCTTTCATCTTTCTCTGTAGCGAGGCGGACTTCGCAGTCGACTTTCCCTGCCGGTCCTCGCCCTTTCCCCTCGGGCACGCCGCCGCGCGGTGCCCCTCTTTGCCGCAGCACAGGCACGGCCCCTTCGCGTAGCGGCGCTCCTTCTCCTCTTCCCACGAACGTTGTCCAGGCCTCCCTGCGGTGTCCGAAGGGTGGGTGGGTTTCCCTTTTCGCCCCGACTTCACGGCCCGTCTCTGCGCGAACACCTCATGGGCATGCTCAGCCTTTCCCGCGAGCTGGATCCACCAATACAGGCTGTCAGGGTCATCTCGTCCCAGCGTCCAGCGCAGCACTTTGGTGTTTAGACCATCCTTGAACAACTTTTGGCCCAGAAATCAAAAAATTCCTGACCCCGGGGTCAGGAAAACCTAACGGGGTGAGCCGGGCGGAATCAGGCCGAATTCAAAAATGAACACCGCCATGAGATCCGGGGTGGAATGTTAGGGTTAGGTGTGCTTTTGCATGCTGGATTTGGGACCGCACAATTTTTCTCCCAGAAATCAAAAAATTCTTGACCCCGGGGTCAGGAAAACCTCACGGGGCGAGCCGGGCGGAATCAGGCCGAATGCAAAAACGATCTCCCCCATGAGATTCGGGGTGGAATGTAAGGGTTAGGAGTGCTTTTGCATGCTTGATTTGGGACGGCACAATTTTTGGCCCAGAAATCAAAAAATTCCTGACCCCGGGGTCAGGAAAACCTCACGGGGTGAGCCGGGCGGAATCAGTAAATAGCGTAATGTCAGTAAATAGCGTAAAGTAACGTCAGTTAAGTAAATAGCGTAAAGTAACTAAATAGCGTAAGTTAAGTAAGTAATGTAAGTTAAGTAAATAGCATAAAGTAAGTAAGTAACGTAAGATAAGTAAGTAACGTAAGTTAAGTAAATAGCGTAAACTAAGTAACGTAAGATATTAGCTTACGTTACTTACTTACTTAACGCTATTTACTTACTTTACACTATTTACATATCGTAAGTTAAGTAAGTAACGTAAGATAAGTAAATAGCGTAAAGAAAGTAAATAGCGTAAAGTAACGTAAGTTAAGTAAATAGCGTAAAGTAAGTAAAGAGCGTAAGTTAAGTAAGTAACGTAAGTTAAGTAAAGAGCATAAAGTAAGTAAGTAAGGTAAGATAAGTAAGTAAGGTAAGGTAAGTAAATAGCGTAAGTTAAGTAAGTAACGTGTTATGTAAATATCTTAAAGAAAGTAAGTAACGTAAGATAATAAGTAACGTAAGGTAAGTAAATAGCATAAAGTAAGTAACGTAAGTTAAGTAAATAGCGTAAAGTAAGTAAATAGTGTTATGTAAGTAAGTATCGGCAACAATTCAGGCTCGCCCTCGTCCCCGTAGAAAGGCACGCTCTCCATCTCGCTGTCAGCCACTGCAGCTTTCATCTTTCTCTGTAGCGAGGCGGACTTCGCAGTCGACTTTCCCTGCCGGTCCTCGCCCTTTCCCCTCGGGCACGCCGCCGCGCGGTGCCCCTCTTTGCCGCAGCACAGGCACGGCCCCTTCGCGTAGCGGCGCTCCTTCTCCTCTTCCCACGAACGTTGTCCAGGCCTCCCTGCGGTGTCCGAAGGGTGGGTGGGTTTCCCTTTTCGCCCCGACTTCACCGCCCGTCTCTGCGCGAACACCTCATGGGCATGCTCAGCCTTTCCCGCGAGCTGGATCCACCAATACAGGCTGTCAGGGTCATCTCGTCCCAGCGACCAGCGCAGCACTTTCGTGTTTAGACCATCCTTGAACAACTTTTGGCCCAGAAATCAAAAAATTCCTGACCCCGGGGTCAGGAAAACCTAACGGGGTGAGCCGGGCGGAATCAGGCCGAATTCAAAAATGAACACCGCCATGAGATCCGGGGTGGAATGTTAGGGTTAGGTGTGCTTTTGCATGCTGGATTTGGGACGGCACAATTTTTCTCCCAGAAATCAAAAAATTCTTGACCCCGGGGTCAGGAAAACCTCACGGGGCGAGCCGGGCGGAATCAGGCCGAATGCAAAAACGATCTCCCCCATGAGATTCGGGGTGGAATGTAAGGGTTAGGAGTGCTTTTGCATTCTTGATTTGGGACGGCACAATTTTTGTCCCAGAAATCAAAAAATTCTTGACCCCGGGGTCAGGAAAACCTCACGGGGTGAGCCGGGCGGAATCAGGCCGAATTCAAAAACGATCTCCGCCATGAGATTCGGGGTGGAATGTTAGGGTTAGGTGTGCTTTTGCATGCTGGATTTGGGACGGCATAATTTTTGGCCTAGAAATCAAAAAATTCCTGAGCCCGGGGTCAGGAAAACATCACACGGTGAGCCGGACGGAATCAGGCCCAATGCAAAAATGAACACTGCCATGAGATTGGGGGTGGAATTTAAGGGGTAGGTGTGCTTTGGCATGCTCGATTTGGGACGGCACAATTTTTGGCCCAGAAATCAAAAAATTCCTCACCCCGGGGTCAGGAAAACCTCACGGGGTGAGCCGGGCGGAATCAGTAAATAGCGTAATGTCAGTAAATAGCGTAAAGTAACGTCAGTTAAGTAAATAGCGTAAAGTAACTAAATAGCGTAAGTTAAGTAAGTAATGTAAGTTAAGTAAATAGCATAAAGAAAGTAAGTAACGTAAGATAAGTAAGTAACGTAAGTTAAGTAAATAGCGTAAACTAAGTAACGTAAGATATTAGCTTACGTTACTTACTTACTTAACGCTATTTACTTACTTTACGCTATTTACATATCGTAAGTTAAGTAAGTAACGTAAGATAAGTAAATAGCGTAAAGAAAGTAAATAGCGTAAAGTAACGTAAGTTAAGTAAATAGCGTAAAGTAAGTAAAGAGCGTAAGTTAAGTAAGTAACGTAAGTTAAGTAAATAGCATAAAGTAAGTAAGTAAGGTAAGATAAGTAAGTAAGGTAAGGTAAGTAAATAGCGTGAAGTAAGTAAATAGCGTAAGTTAAGTAAGTAACGTGTTATGTAAATATCTTAAAGTAAGTAAGTAACGTAAGATAATAAGTAACGTAAGGTAAGTAAATAGCATAAAGTAAGTAACGTAAGTTAAGTAAATAGCGTAAAGTAAGTAAATAGCGTTATGTAAGTAAGTAACGGCAACAATTCAGGCTCGCCCTCGTCCCCGTGGAAAGGCACGCTCTCCATCTCGCTGTCAGCCACTGCAGCTTTCATCTTTCTCTGTAGCGAGGCGGACTTCGCAGTCGACTTTCCCTGCCGGTCCTCGCCCTTTCCCCTCGGACACGCCGCCGCGCGGTGCCCCTCTTTGCCGCAGCACAGGCACGGCCCCTTCGCGTAGCGGCGCTCCTTCTCCTCTTCCCACGAACGTTGTCCAGGCCTCCCTGCGGTGTCCGAAGGGTGGGTGGGTTTCCCTTTTCGCCCCGACTTCACCGCCCGTCTCTGCGCGAACACCTCATGGGCATGCTCAGCCTTTCCCGCGAGCTGGATCCACCAATACAGGCTGTCAGGGTCATCTCGTCCCAGCGACCAGCGCAGCACTTTCGTGTTTAGACCATCCTTGAACAACTTTTGGCCCAGAAATGAAAAAATTCCTGACCCCGGGGTCAGGAAAACCTAACGGGGTGAGCCGGGCGGAATCAGGCCGAATTCAAAAATGAACACCGCCATGAGATCCGGGGTGGAATGTTAGGGTTAGGTGTGCTTTTGCATGCTGGATTTGGGACGGCACAATTTTTCTCCCAGAAATCAAAAAATTCTTGACCCCGGGGTCAGGAAAACCTCACGGGGCGAGCCGGGCGGAATCAGGCCGAATGCAAAAACGATCTCCCCCATGAGATTCGGGGTGGAATGTAAGGGTTAGGAGTGCTTTTGCATGCTTGATTTGGGACGGCACAATTTTTGGCCCAGAAATCAAAAAATTCCTGACCCCGGGGTCAGGAAAACCTCACGGGGTGAGCCGGGCGGAATCAGTAAATAGCGTAATGTCAGTAAATAGCGTAAAGTAACGTCAGTTAAGTAAATAGCGTAAAGTAACTAAATAGCGTAAGTTAAGTAAGTAATGTAAGTTAAGTAAATAGCATAAAGTAAGTAAGTAACGTAAGATAAGTAAGTAACGTAAGTTAAGTAAATAGCGTAAACTAAGTAACGCAAGATATTAGCTTACGTTACTTACTTACTTAACGCTATTTACTTACTTTACACTATTTACATATCGTAAGTTAAGTAAGCAACGTAAGATAAGTAAATAGCGTAAAGAAAGTAAATAGCGTAAAGTAACGTAAGTTAAGTAAATAGCGTAAAGTAAGTAAAGAGCGTAAGTTAAGTAAGTAACGTAAGTTAAGTAAAGAGCATAAAGTAAGTAAGTAAGGTAAGATAAGTAAGTAAGGTAAGGTAAGTAAGTAAGGAAAGGTAAGTAAATAGCGTAAGTTAAGTAAGTAACGTGTTATGTAAATATCTTAAAGAAAGTAAGTAACGTAAGATAATAAGTAACGTAAGGTAAGTAAATAGCATAAAGTAAGTAACGTAAGTTAAGTAAATAGCGTAAAGTAAGTAAATAGTGTTATGTAAGTAAGTAACGGCAACAATTCAGGCTCGCCCTCGTCCCCGTAGAAAGGCACGCTCTCCATCTCGCTGTCAGCCACTGCAGCTTTCATCTTTCTCTGTAGCGAGGCGGACTTCGCAGTCGACTTTCCCTGCCGGTCCTCGCCCTTTCCCCTCGGGCACGCCACCGCGCGGTGCCCCTCTTTGCCGCAGCACAGGCACGGCCCCTTCGCGTAGCGGCGCTCCTTCTCCTCTTCCCACGAACGTTGTCCAGGCCTCCCTGCGGTGTCCGAAGGGTGGGTGGGTTTCCCTTTTCGCCCCGACTTCACCGCCCGTCTCTGCGCGAACACCTCATGGGCATGCTCAGCCTTTCCCGCGAGCTGGATCCACCAATACAGGCTGTCAGGGTCATCTCGTCCCAGCGACCAGCGCAGCACTTTCGTGTTTAGACCATCCTTGAACAACTTTTGGCCCAGAAATGAAAAAATTCCTGACCCCGGGGTCAGGAAAACCTAACGGGGTGAGCCGGGCGGAATCAGGCCGAATTCAAAAATGAACACCGCCATGAGATCCGGGGTGGAATGTTCGGGTTAGGTGTGCTTTTGCATGCTGGATTTGGGACGGCACAATTTTTCTCCCAGAAATCAAAAAATTCTTGACCCCGGGGTCAGGAAAACCTCACGGGGCGAGCCGGGCGGAATCAGGCCGAATTCAAAAATGATCTCCGCCATGAGATTCGGGGTGGAATGTTAGGGTTAGGTGTGCTTTTGCATGCTGGATTTGGGACGGCATAATTTTTGGCCTAGAAATCAAAAAATTCCTGAGCCCGGGGTCAGGAAAACATCACACGGTGAGCCGGACGGAATCAGGCCCAATGCAAAAATGAACACTGCCATGAGATTGGGGGTGGAATTTAAGGGGTAGGAGTGCTTTTGCATGCTTGATTTGGGACGGCACAATTTTTGGCCCAGAAATCAAAAAATTCCTGACCCCGGGGTCAGGAAAACCTCACGGGGTGAGCCGGGCGGAATCAGTAAATAGCGTAATGTCAGTAAATAGCGTAAAGTAACGTCAGTTAAGTAAATAGCGTAAAGTAACTAAATAGCGTAAGTTAAGTAAGTAATGTAAGTTAAGTAAATAGCATAAAGTAAGTAAGTAACGTAAGATAAGTAAGTAACGTAAGTTAAGTAAATAGCGTAAACTAAGTAACGTAAGATATTAGCTTACGTTACTTACTTACTTAACGCTATTTACTTACTTTACGCTATTTACATATCGTAAGTTAAGTAAGTAACGTAAGATAAGTAAATAGCGTAAAGAAAGTAAATAGCGTAAAGTAACGTAAGTTAAGTAAATAGCGTAAAGTAAGTAAAGAGTGTAAGTTAAGTAAGTAACGTAAGTTAAGTAAATAGCATAAAGTAAGTAAGTAAGGTAAGATAAGTAAGTAAGGTAAGGTAAGTAAATAGCGTGAAGTAAGTAAATAGCGTAAGTTAAGTAAGTAACGTGTTATGTAAATATCTTAAAGTAAGTAAGTAACGTAAGATAATAAGTAACGTAAGGTAAGTAAATAGCATAAAGTAAGTAACGTAAGTTAAGTAAATAGCGTAAAGTAAGTAAATAGCGTTATGTAAGTAAGTAACGGCAACAATTCAGGCTCGCCCTCGTCCCCGTAGAAAGGCACGCTCTCCATCTCGCTGTCAGCCACTGCAGCTTTCATCTTTCTCTGTAGCGAGGCGGACTTCGCAGTCGACTTTCCCTGCCGGTCCTCGCCCTTTCCCCTCGGGCACGCCGCCGCGCGGTGCCCCTCTTTGCCGCAGCACAGGCACGGCCCCTTCGCGTAGCGGCGCTCCTTCTCCTCTTCCCACGAACGTTGTCCAGGCCTCCCTGCGGTGTCCGAAGGGTGGGTGGGTTTCCCGTCTCGCCCCGACTTCACCGCCCGTCTCTGCGCGAACACCTCATGGGCATGCTCAGCCTTTCCCGCGAGCTGGATCCACCAATACAGGCTGTCAGGGTCATCTCGTCCCAGCGACCAGCGCAGCACTTTCGTGTTTAGACCATCCTTGAACAACTTTTGGCCCAGAAATCAAAAAATTCCTGACCCCGGGGTCAGGAAAACCTAACGGGGTGAGCCGGGCGGAATCAGGCCGAATTCAAAAATGAACACCGCCATGAGATCTGGGGTGGAATGTTAGGGTTAGGTATGCTTTTGCATGCTGGATTTGGGACGGCACAATTTCTGTCCCAGAAATCAAAAAATTCTTGACCCCGGGGTCAGGAAAACCTAACGGGGTGAGCCGGGCGGAATCAGGCCGAATTCAAAAATGAACACCGCCATGAGATCCGGGGTGGAATGTTAGGGTTAGGTGTGCTTTTGCATGCTGGATTTGGGACGGCACAATTTTTGTCCCAGAAATCAAAAAATTCTTGACCCCGGGGTCAGGAATACCTCACGGGGCGAGCCGGGCGGAATCAGGCCGAATGCAAAAACGATCTCCCCCATGAGATTCGGGGTGGAATGTAAGGGTTAGGAGTGCTTTTGCATGCTTGATTTGGGACGGCACAATTTTTGTCCCAGAAATCAAAAAATTCTTGACCCCGGGGTCAGGAAAACCTCACGCCGTGAGCCGGGCGGAATCAGGCCGAATTCAAAAACGATCTCCGCCATGAGATTCGGGGTGGAATGTTAGGGTTAGGTGTGCTTTTGCATGCTGGATTTGGGACGGCATAATTTTTGGCCTAGAAATCAAAAAATTCCTGAGCCCGGGGTCAGGAAAACATCACACGGTGAGCCGGACGGAATCAGGCCCAATGCAAAAATGAACACTGCCATGAGATTGGGGGTGGAATTTAAGGGGTAGGTGTGCTTTGGCATGCTCGATTTGGGACGGCACAATTTTTGGCCCAGAAATCAAAAAATTCCTGACCCCGGGGTCAGGAAAACCTAACGGGGTGAGCCGGGCGGAATCAGGCCGAATTCAAAAATGAACACCGCCATGAGATCCGGGGTGGAATGTTAGGGTTAGGTGTGCTTTTGCATGCTGGATTTGGGACGGCACAATTTTTGTCCCAGAAATCAAAAAATTCTTGACCCCGGGGTCAGGAAAACCTCACGGCGCGAGCCCGGCGGAATCAGGCCGAATGCAAAAACGATCTCCCCCATGAGATTCGGGGTGGAATGTAAGGGTTAGGTGTGCTTTTGCATGCTGGATTTGGGACGGCATAATTTTTGGCCTAGAAATCAAAAAATTCCTGAGCCCGGGGTCAGGAAAACATCACACGGTGAGCCGGACGGAATCAGTAAATAGCGTAATGTCAGTAAATAGCGTAAAGTAACGTCAGTTAAGTAAATAGCGTAAAGTAACTAAATAGCGTAAGTTAAGTAAGTAATGTAAGTTAAGTAAATAGCATAAAGTAAGTAAGTAACGTAAGATAAGTAAGTAACGTAAGTTAAGTAAATAGCGTAAACTAAGTAACGTAAGATATTAGCTTACGTTACTTACTTACTTAACGCTATTTACTTACTTTACGCTATTTACATATCGTAAGTTAAGTAAGTAACGTAAGATAAGTAAATAGCGTAAAGAAAGTAAATAGCGTAAAGTAACGTAAGTTAAGTAAATAGCGTAAAGTAAGTAAAGAGCGTAAGTTAAGTAAGTAACGTAAGTTAAGTAAATAGCATAAAGTAAGTAAGTAAGGTAAGATAAGTAAGTAAGGTAAGGTAAGTAAATAGCGTGAAGTAAGTAAATAGCGTAAGTTAAGTAAGTAACGTGTTATGTAAATATCTTAAAGTAAGTAAGTAACGTAAGATAATAAGTAACGTAAGGTAAGTAAATAGCATAAAGTAAGTAACGTAAGTTAAGTAAATAGCGTAAAGTAAGTAAATAGCGTTATGTAAGTAAGTAACGGCAACAATTCAGGCTCGCCCTCGTCCCCGTAGAAAGGCACGCTCTCCATCTCGCTGTCAGCCACTGCAGCTTTCATCTTTCTCTGTAGCGAGGCGGACTTCGCAGTCGACTTTCCCTGCCGGTCCTCGCCCTTTCCCCTCGGGCACGCCGCCGCGCGGTGCCCCTCTTTGCCGCAGCACAGGCACGGCCCATTCGCGTAGCGGCGCTCCTTCTCCTCTTCCCACGAACGTTGTCCAGGCCTCCCTGCGGTGTCCGAAGGGTGGGTGGGTTTCCCGTCTCGCCCCGACTTCACCGCCCGTCTCTCCGCGAACACCTCATGGGCATGCTCAGCCTTTCCCGCGAGCTGGATCCAACAATACAGGCTGTCAGGGTCATCTCGTCCCAGCGACCAGCGCAGCACTTTCGTGTTTAGACCATCCTTGAACAACTTTTGGCCCAGAAATCAAAAAATTCCTGACCCCGGGGTCAGGAAAACCTAACGGGGTGAGCCGGGCGGAATCAGGCCGAATTCAAAAATGAACACCGCCATGAGATCCGGGGTGGAATGTTAGGGTTAGGAGTGCTTTTGCATGCTGGATTTGGGACGGCACAATTTTTGGCCCAGAAATCAAAAAATTCCTGACCCCGGGGTCAGGAAAACCTCACGGGGTGAGCCGGGCGGAATCAGTAAATAGCGTAATGTCAGTAAATAGCGTAAAGTAACGTCAGTTAAGTAAATAGCGTAAAGTAACTAAATAGCGTAAGTTAAGTAAGTAATGTAAGTTAAGTAAATAGCATAAAGTAAGTAAGTAACGTAAGATAAGTAAGTAACATAAGTTAAGTAAATAGCGTAAACTAAGTAACGTAAGATATTAGCTTACGTTACTTACTTACTTAACGCTATTTACTTACTTTACGCTATTTACATATCGTAAGTTAAGTAAGTAACGTAAGATAAGTAAATAGCGTAAAGAAAGTAAATAGCGTAAAGTAACGTAAGTTAAGTAAATAGCGTAAAGTAAGTAAAGAGCGTAAGTTAGTAAGTAACGTAAGTTAAGTAAATAGCATAAAGTAAGTAAGTAAGGTAAGATAAGTAAGTAAGGTAAGGTAAGTAAATAGCGTGAAGTAAGTAAATAGCGTAAGTTAAGTAAGTAACGTGTTATGTAAATATCTTAAAGTAAGTAAGTAACGTAAGATAATAAGTAACGTAAGGTAAGTAAATAGCATAAAGTAGGTAACGTAAGTTAAGTAAATAGCGTAAAGTAAGTAAATAGCGTTATGTAAGTAAGTAACGGCAACAATTCAGGCTCGCCCTCGTCCCCGTAGAAAGGCACGCTCTCCATCTCGCTGTCAGCCACTGCAACTTTCATCTTTCTCTGTAGCGAGGCGGACTTCGCAGTCGACTTTCCCTGCCGGTCCTCGCCCTTTCCCCTCGGGCACGCCGCCGCGCGGTGCCCCTCTTTGCCGCAGCACAGGCACGGCCCCTTCGCGTAGCGGCGCTCCTTCTCCTTTTCCCACGAACGTTGTCCAGGCCTCCCTGCGGTGTCCGAAGGGTGGGTGGGTTTCCCGTCTCGCCCCGACTTCACCGCCCGTCTCTGCGCGAACACCTCATGGGCATGCTCAGCCTTTCCCGCGAGCTGGATCCACCAATACAGGCTGTCAGGGTCATCTCGTCCCAGCGACCAGCGCAGCCCTTTGGTGTTTAGACCATCCTTGAACAACTTTTGGCCCAGAAATCAAAAAATTCCTGACCCCGGGGTCAGGAAAACCTAACGGGGTGAGCCGGGCGGAATCAGGCCGAATGCAAAAACGATCTCCCCCATGAGATTCGGGGTGGAATGTAAGGGTTAGGAGTGATTTTGCATGCTTGATTTGGGACGGCACAATTTTTGTCCCAGAAATCAAAAAATTCTTGACCGCGGGGTCAGGAAAACCTCACGCGGTGAGCCAGGCGGAATCAGGCCGAATTCAAAAACGATCTCCGCCATGAGATTCGGGGTGGAATGTTAGGGTTAGGTGTGCTTTTGCATGCTGGATTTGGGACGGCATAATTTTTGGCCTAGAAATCAAAAAATTCCTGAGCCCGGGGTCAGGAAAACATCACACGGTGAGCTGGACGGAATCAGTAAATAGCGTAATGTCAGTAAATAGCGTAAAGTAACGTCAGTTAAGTAAATAGCGTAAAGTAACTAAATAGCGTAAGTTAAGTAAGTAATGTAAGTTAAGTAAATAGCATAAAGTAAGTAAGTAACGTAAGATAAGTAAGTAACGTAAGTTAAGTAAATAGCGTAAACTAAGTAACGTAAGATATTAGCTTACGTTACTTACTTACTTAACGCTATTTACTTACTTTACGCTATTTACATATCGTAAGTTAAGTAAGTAACGTAAGAAGTAAATAGCGTAAAGAAAGTAAATAGCGTAAAGTAACGTAAGTTAAGTAAATAGCGTAAAGTAAGTAAAGAGCGTAAGTTAAGTAAGTAACGTAAGTTAAGTAAATAGCATAAAGTAAGTAAGGTAAGATAAGTAAGTAAGGTAAGGTAAGTAAATAGCGTGAAGTAAGTAAATAGCGTAAGTTAAGTAAGTAACGTGTTATGTAAATATCTTAAAGTAAGTAAGTAACGTAAGATAATAAGTAACGTAAGGTAAGTAAATAGCATAAAGTAAGTAACGTAAGTTAAGTAAATAGCGTAAAGTAAGTAAATAGCGTTATGTAAGTAAGTAACGGCAACAATTCAGGCTCGCCCTCGTCCCCGTAGAAAGGCACGCTCTCCATCTCGCTGTCAGCCACTGCAGCTTTCATCTTTCTCTGTAGCGAGGCGGACTTCGCAGTCGACTTTCCCTGCCGGTCCTCGCCCTTTCCCCTCGGGCACGCCGCCGCGCGGTGCCCCTCTTTGCCGCAGCACAGGCACGGCCCCTTCGCGTAGCGGCGCTCCTTCTCCTCTATCCACGAACGTTGTCCAGGCCTCCCTGCGGTGTCCGAAGGGTGGGTGGGTTTCCCGTCTCGCCCCGACTTCACCGCCCGTCTCTGCGCGAACACCTCATGGGCATGCTCAGCCTTTCCCGCGAGCTGGATCCAACAATACAGGCTGTCAGGGTCATCTCGTCCCAGCGACCAGCGCAGCACTTTCGTGTTTAGACCATCCTTGAACAACTTTTGGCCCAGAAATCAAAAAATTCCTGACCCCGGGGTCAGGAAAACCTAACGGGGTGAGCCGGGCGGAATCAGGCCGAATTCAAAAATGAACACCGCCATGAGTTCCGGGGTGGAATGTTAGGGTTAGGTGTGCTTTTGCATGTTGGATTTGGGAGGGCACAATTTTTGTCCCAGAAATCAAAAAATTCCTGACCCCGGGGTCAGGAAAACCTCACGGGGCGAGCCGGGCGGAATCGGGCCGAATGCAAAAACGATCTCCCCCATGAGATTCGGGGTGGAATGTAAGGGTTAGGAGTGCTTTTGCATGCTTGATTTGGGACGGCACAATTTTTGTCCCAGAAATCAAAAAATTCTTGACCCCGGGGTCAGGAAAACCTCACCGGGTGAGCCAGGCGGAATCAGGCCGAATTCAAAAACGATCTCCGCCATGAGATTCGGGGTGGAATGTTAGGGTTAGGTGTGCTTTTGCATGCTGGATTTGGGACGGCATAATTTTTGGCCTAGAAATCAAAAAATTCCTGAGCCCGGGGTCAGGAAAACATCACACGGTGAGCCGGACGGAATCAGGCCCAATGCAAAAATGAACACTGCCATGAGATTGGGGGTGGAATATTAGGGGTAGGTGTGCTTTGGCATGCTCGATTTGGGACGGCACAATTTTTGGCCCAGAAATCAAAAAATTCCTGACCCCGGGGTCAGGAAAACCTCACGGGGTGAGCCGGGCGGAATCAGTAAATAGCGTAATGTCAGTAAAGAACGTAAAGTAACGTCATTTAAGTAAATAGCGTAAAGTAACTAAATAGCGTAAGTTAAGTAAGTAATGTAAGTTAAGTAAATAGCATAAAGTAAGTAAGTAACGTAAGATAAGTAAGTAACGTAAGTTAAGTAAATAGCGTAAACTAATTAACGTAAGATATTAGCTTACGTTACTTACTTACTTAACGCTATTTACTTACTTTACGCTATTTACATATCGTAAGTTAAGTAAGTAACGTAAGATAAGTAAATAGCGTAAAGAAAGTAAATAGCGTAAAGTAACGTAAGTTAAGTAAATAGCGTAAAGTAAGTAAAGAGCGTAAGTTAAGTAAGTAACGTAAGTTAAGTAAATAGCATAAAGTAAGTAAGGTAAGATAAGTAAGTAAGGTAAGGTAAGTAAATAGCGTGAAGTAAGTAAATAGCGTAAGTTAAGTAAGTAACGTGTTATGTAAATATCTTAAAGTAAGTAAGTAACGTAAGATAATAAGTAACGTAAGGTAAGTAAATAGCATAAAGTAAGTAACGTAAGTTAAGTAAATAGCGTAAAGTAAGTAAATAGCGTTATGTAAGTAAGTAACGGCAACAATTCAGGCTCACCCTCGTCCCCGTAGAAAGGCACGCTCTCCATCTCGCTGTCAGCCACTGCAACTTTCATCTTTCTCTGTAGCGAGGCGGACTTCGCAGTCGACTTTCCCTGCCGGTCCTCGCCCTTTCCCCTCGGGCACGCCGCCGCGCGGTGCCCCTCTTTGCCGCAGCACAGGCACGGCCCCTTCGCGTAGCGGCGCTCCTTCTCCTCTTCCCAAGAACGTTGTCCAGGCCTCCCTGCGGTGTCCGAAGGGTGGGTGGGTTTCCCGTCTCGCCCCGACTTCACCGCCCGTCTCTGCGCGAACACCTCATGGGCATGCTCAGCCTTTCCCGCGAGCTGGATCCACCAATACAGGCTGTCAGGGTCATCTCGTCCCAGCGACCAGCGCAGCACTTTGGTGTTTAGACCATCCTTGAACAACTTTTGGCCCAGAAATCAAAAAATTCCTGACCCCGGGGTCAGGAAAACCTAACGGGGTGAGCCGGGCGGAATCAGGCCGAATTCAAAAATGAACACCGCCATGAGATCCGGGGTGGAATGTTAGGGTTAGGTGTGCTTTTGCATGCTGGATTTGGGACGGCACAATTTTTGTCCCAGAAATCAAAAAATTCTTGACCCCAGGGTCAGGAAAACCTCACGGGGCGAGCCGGGCGGAATCAGGCCGAATGCAAAAACGATCTCCCCCATGAGATTCGGGGTGGAATGTAAGGGTTAGGAGTGCTTTTGCATGCTTGATTTGGGACGGCACAATATTTGTCCCAGAAATCAAAAAATTCTTGACCCCGGGGTCAGGAAAACCTCACGCGGTGAGCCGGGCGGAATCAGGCCGAATTCAAAAACGATCTCCGCCATGAGATTCGGGGTGGAATGTTAGGGTTAGGTGTGCTTTTGCATGCTGGATTTGGGACGGCATAATTTTTGGCCTAGAAATCAAAAAATTCCTGAGCCCGGGGTCAGGAAAACATCACACGGTGAGCCCGACGGAATCAGGCCCAATGCAAAAATGAACACTGCCATGAGATTGGGGGTGGAATATTAGGGGTAGGTGTGCTTTGGCATGCTCGATTTGGGACGGCACAATTTTTGGCCCAGAAATCAAAAAATTCCTGACCCCGGGGTCAGGAAAACCTCACGGGGTGAGCCGGGCGGAATCAGTAAATAGCGTAATGTCAGTAAAGAACGTAAAGTAACGTCATTTAAGTAAATAGCGTAAAGTAACTAAATAGCGTAAGTTAAGTAAGTAATGTAAGTTAAGTAAATAGCATAAAGTAAGTAAGTAACGTAAGATAAGTAAGTAACGTAAGTTAAGTAAATAGCGTAAACTAATTAACGTAAGATATTAGCTTACGTTACTTACTTACTTAACGCTATTTACTTACTTTACGCTATTTACATATCGTAAGTTAAGTAAGTAACGTAAGATAAGTAAATAGCGTAAAGAAAGTAAATAGCGTAAAGTAACGTAAGTTAAGTAAATAGCGTAAAGTAAGTAAAGAGCGTAAGTTAAGTAAGTAACGTAAGTTAAGTAAATAGCATAAAGTAAGTAAGGTAAGATAAGTAAGTAAGGTAAGGTAAGTAAATAGCGTGAAGTAAGTAAATAGCGTAAGTTAAGTAAGTAACGTGTTATGTAAATATCTTAAAGTAAGTAAGTAACGTAAGATAATAAGTAACGTAAGGTAAGTAAATAGCATAAAGTAAGTAACGTAAGTTAAGTAAATAGCGTAAAGTAAGTAAATAGCGTTATGTAAGTAAGTAACGGCAACAATTCAGGCTCACCCTCGTCCCCGTAGAAAGGCACGCTCTCCATCTCGCTGTCAGCCACTGCAACTTTCATCTTTCTCTGTAGCGAGGCGGACTTCGCAGTCGACTTTCCCTGCCGGTCCTCGCCCTTTCCCCTCGGGCACGCCGCCGCGCGGTGCCCCTCTTTGCCGCAGCACAGGCACGGCCCCTTCGCGTAGCGGCGCTCCTTCTCCTCTTCCCAAGAACGTTGTCCAGGCCTCCCTGCGGTGTCCGAAGGGTGGGTGGGTTTCCCGTCTCGCCCCGACTTCACCGCCCGTCTCTGCGCGAACACCTCATGGGCATGCTCAGCCTTTCCCGCGAGCTGGATCCACCAATACAGGCTGTCAGGGTCATCTCGTCCCAGCGACCAGCGCAGCACTTTGGTGTTTAGACCATCCTTGAACAACTTTTGGCCCAGAAATCAAAAAATTCCTGACCCCGGGGTCAGGAAAACCTAACGGGGTGAGCCGGGCGGAATCAGGCCGAATTCAAAAATGAACACCGCCATGAGATCCGGGGTGGAATGTTAGGGTTAGGTGTGCTTTTGCATGCTGGATTTGGGACGGCACAATTTTTGTCCCAGAAATCAAAAAATTCTTGACCCCAGGGTCAGGAAAACCTCACGGGGCGAGCCGGGCGGAATCAGGCCGAATGCAAAAACGATCTCCCCCATGAGATTCGGGGTGGAATGTAAGGGTTAGGAGTGCTTTTGCATGCTTGATTTGGGACGGCACAATATTTGTCCCAGAAATCAAAAAATTCTTGACCCCGGGGTCAGGAAAACCTCACGCGGTGAGCCGGGCGGAATCAGGCCGAATTCAAAAACGATCTCCGCCATGAGATTCGGGGTGGAATGTTAGGGTTAGGTGTGCTTTTGCATGCTGGATTTGGGACGGCATAATTTTTGGCCTAGAAATCAAAAAATTCCTGAGCCCGGGGTCAGGAAAACATCACACGGTGAGCCCGACGGAATCAGGCCCAATGCAAAAATGAACACTGCCATGAGATTGGGGGTGGAATTTAAGGGGTAGGTGTGCTTTGGCATGCTCGATTTGGGACGGCACAATTTTTGGCCCAGAAATCAAAAAATTCCTGACCCCGGGGTCAGGAAAACCTCACGGGGTGAGCCGGGCAGGATCAGTAAATAGCGTAATGTCAGTAAATAGCGTAAAGTAACGTCAGTTAAGTAAATAGCGTAAAGTAACTAAATAGCGTAAGTTAAGTAAGTAATGTAAGTCAAGTAAATAGCATAAAGTAAGTAAGTAACATAAGATAAGTAAGTAACGTAAGTTAAGTAAATAGCGTAAACTAAGTAACGTAAGATATTAGCTTACGTTACTTACTTACTTAACGCTATTTACTTACTTTACGCTATTTACATATCGTAAGTTAAGTAAGTAACGTAAGATAAGTAAATAGCGTAAAGAAAGTAAATAGCGTAAAGTAACGTAAGTTAAGTAAATAGCGTAAAGTAAGTAAAGAGCGTAAGTTAAGTAAGTAACGTAAGTTAAGTAAATAGCATAAAGTAAGTAAGGTAAGATAAGTCAGTAAGGTAAGGTAAGTAAATAGCGTGAAGTAAGTAAATAGCGTAAGTTAAGTAAGTAACGTGTTATGTAAATATCTTAAAGTAAGTAAGTAACGTAAGATAATAAGTAACGTAAGGTAAGTAAATAGCATAAAGTAAGTAACGTAAGTTAAGTAAATAGCGTAAAGTAAGTAAGTAAGGTAAGATAAGTAAGTAAGGTAATGTAAGTAAATAGCGTAAAGTAAGTAACGTAAGTTAAGTAAATAGCATAAAGTAAGTAAGTAAGGTAAGATAAGTAAGTAAGGTAATGTAAGTAAATAGCGTAAAGTAAGTAAATAGCGTTATGTAAGTAAGTAACGGCAACAATTCATGCTCGCCCTCGTCCCCGTAGAAAGGCACGCTCTCCATCTCGCTGTCAGCCACTGCAACTTTCATCTTTCTCTGTAGCGAGGCGGACTTCGCAGTCGACTTTCCCTGCCGGTCCTCGCCCTTTCCCCTCGGGCACGCCGCCGCGCGGTGCCCCTCTTTGCCGCAGCACAGGCACGGCCCCTTCGCGTAGCGGCGCTCCTTCTCCTCTTCCCACGAACGTTGTCCAGGCCTCCCTGCGGTGTCCGAAGGGTGGGTGGGTTTCCCGTCTCGCCCCGACTTCACCGCCCGTCTCTGCGCGAACACCTCATGGGCATGCTCAGCCTTTCCCGCGAGCTGGATCCACCAATACAGGCTGTCAGGGTCATCTCGTCCCAGCGACCAGCGCAGCACTTTCGTGTTTAGACCATCCTTGAACAACTTTTGGCCCAGAAATCAAAAAATTCCTGACCCCTAGGAAAACCTAACGGGGTGAGCCGGGCGGAATCAGGCCGAATTCAAAAATGAACACCGCCATGAGATCCGGGGTGGAATGTTAGGGTTAGGTGTGCTTTTGCGTGCTGGATTTGGGACGGCACAATTTTTGTCCCAGAAATCAAAAAATTCTTGACCCCTGGGTCAGGAAAACCTCACGCGGTGAGCCGGGCGGAATCAGGCCGAATTCAAAAACGATCTCCGCCATGAGATTCGGGGTGGAATGTTAGGGTTAGGTGTGCTTTTGCATGCTGGATTTGGGACGGCATAATTTTTGGCCGAGAAATCAAAAAATTCCTGAGCCCGGGGTCAGGAAAACATCACACGGTGAGCCGGACGGAATCAGGCCCAATGCAAAAATGAACACTGCCATGAGATTGGGGGTGGAATTTAAGGGGTAGGTGTGCTTTGGCATGCTCGATTTGGGACGGCACAATTTTTGGCCCAGAAATCAAAAAATTCCTGACCCCGGGGTCAGGAAAACCTCACGGGGTGAGCCGGGCGGAATCAGTAAATTGCGTAATGTCAGTAAATAGCGTAAAGTAACGTCAGTTAAGTAAATAGCGTAAAGTAACTAAATAGCGTAAGTTAAGTAAGTAATGTAAGTTAAGTAAATAGCATAAAGTAAGTAAGTAACGTAAGATAAGTAAGTAACGTAAGTTAAGTAAATAGCGTAAACTAAGTAACGTAAGATATTAGCTTACGTTACTTACTTACTTAACGCTATTTACTTACTTTACGCTATTTACATATCGTAAGTTAAGTAAGTAACGTAAGATAAGTAAATAGCGTAAAGTAACGTAAGTTAAGTAAATAGCGTAAAGTAAGTAAAGAGCGTAAGTTAAGTAAGTAACGTAAGTTAAGTAAATAGCATAAAGTAAGTAAGTAAGGTAAGATAAGTAAGTAAGGTAAGGTAAGTAAATAGCGTGAAGTAAGTAAATAGCGTAAGTTAAGTAAGTAACGTGTTATGTAAATATCTTAAAGTAAGTAAGTAACGTAAGATAATAAGTAACGTAAGGTAAGTAAATAGCATAAAGTAAGTAAGGTAAGTTAAGTAAATAGCGTAAAGTAAGTAAATAGCGTTATGTAAGTAAGTAACGGCAACAATTCATGCTCGCCCTCGTCCCCGTAGAAAGGCACGCTCTCCATCTCGCTGTCAGCCACTGCAGCTTTCATCTTTCTTTGTAGCGAGGCGGACTTCGCAGTCGACTTTCCCTGCCGGTCCTCGCCCTTTCCCCTCGGGCACGCCGCCGCGCGGTGCCCCTCTTTGCCGCAGCACAGGCACGGCCCCTTCGCGTAGCAGCGCTCCTTCTCCACTTCCCACGAACGTTGTCCAGGCCTCCCTGCGGTGTCCGAAGGGTGGGTGGGTTTCCCGTCTCGCCCCGACTTCACCGCCCGTCTCTGCGCGAACACCTCATGGGCATGCTCAGCCTTTCCCGCGAGCTGGATCCACCAATACAGGCTGTCAGGGTCATCTCGTCCCAGCGACCAGCGCAGCATTTTCGTGTTTAGACCATCCTTGAACAACTTTTGGCCCAGAAATCAAAAAATTCCTGACCCCGGGGTCAGGAAAACCTCACGGGGCGAGCCGGGCGGAATCAGGCCGAATGCAAAAACGATCTCCCCCATGAGATTCGGGGTGGAATGTAAGGGTTAGGAGTGCTTTTGCATGCTTGATTTGGGACGGCACAATTTTTGGCCCAGAAATCAAAAAATTCCTGACCCCGGGGTCAGGAAAACCTCACGGGGTGAGCCGGGCGGAATCAGTAAATAGCGTAATGTCAGTAAATAGCGTAAAGTAACGTCAGTTAAGTAAATAGCGTAAAGTAACTAAATAGCATAAGTTAAGTATGTAATGTAAGTTAAGTAAATAGCATAAAGTAAGTAAGTAACGTAAGATAAGTAAGTAACGTAAGTTAAGTAAATAGCGTAAACTAAGTAACGTAAGATATTAGCTTACGTTACTTACTTACTTAACGCTATTTACTTACTTTACGCTATTTACATATCGTAAGTTAAGTAAGTAACGTAAGATAAGTAAATAGCGTAAAGAAAGGAAATAGCGTAAAGTAACGTAAGTTAAGTAAATAGCGTAAAGTAAGTAAATAGCGTTATGTAAGTAAGTAACGGCAACAATTCATGCTCGCCCTCGTCCCCGTAGAAAGGCACGCTCTCCATCTCGCTGTCAGCCACTGCAACTTTCATCTTTCTCTGTAGCGAGGCGGACTTCGCAGTCGACTTTCCCTGCCGGTCCTCGCCCTTTCCCCTCGGGCACGCCGCCGCGCGGTGCCCCACTTTGCCGCAGCACAGGCACGGCCCCTTCGCGTAGCGGCGCTCCTTCTCCTCTTCCCACGAACGTTGTCCAGGCCTCCCTGCGGTGTCCGAAGGGTGGGTGGGTTTCCCGTCTCGCCCCGACTTCACCGCCCGTCTCTGCGCGAACACCTCATGGGCATGCTCAGCCTTTCCCGCGAGCTGGATCCACCAATACAGGCTGTCAGGGTCATCTCGTCCCAGCGACCAGCGCAGCACTTTCGTGTTTAGACCATCCTTGAACAACTTTTGGCCCAGAAATCAAAAAATTCCTGACCCCTAGGAAAACCTAACGGGGTGAGCCGGGCGGAATCAGGCCGAATTCAAAAATGAACACCGCCATGAGATCCGGGGTGGAATGTTAGGGTTAGGTGTGCTTTTGCGTGCTGGATTTGGGACGGCACAATTTTTGTCCCAGAAATCAAAAAATTCTTGACCCCGGGGTCAGGAAAACCTCACGCGGTGAGCCGGGCGGAATCAGGCCGAATTCAAAAACGATCTCCGCCATGAGATTCGGGGTGGAATGTTAGGGTTAGGTGTGCTTTTGCATGCTGGATTTGGGACGGCATAATTTTTGGCCGAGAAATCAAAAAATTCCTGAGCCCGGGGTCAGGAAAACATCACACGGTGAGCCGGACGGAATCAGGCCCAATGCAAAAATGAACACTGCCATGAGATTGGGGGTGGAATTTAAGGGGTAGGTGTGCTTTGGCATGCTCGATTTGGGACGGCACAATTTTTGGCCCAGAAATCAAAAAATTCCTGACCCCGGGGTCAGGAAAACCTCACGGGGTGAGCCGGGCGGAATCAGTAAATTGCGTAATGTCAGTAAATAGCGTAAAGTAACGTCAGTTAAGTAAATAGCGTAAAGTAACTAAATAGCGTAAGTTAAGTAAGTAATGTAAGTTAAGTAAATAGCATAAAGTAAGTAAGTAACGTAAGATAAGTAAGTAACGTAAGTTAAGTAAATAGCGTAAACTAAGTAACGTAAGATATTAGCTTACGTTACTTACTTACTTAACGCTATTTACTTACTTTACGCTATTTACATATCGTAAGTTAAGTAAGTAACGTAAGATAAGTAAATAGCGTAAAGTAACGTAAGTTAAGTAAATAGCGTAAAGTAAGTAAAGAGCGTAAGTTAAGTAAGTAACGTAAGTTAAGTAAATAGCATAAAGTAAGTAAGTAAGGTAAGATAAGTAAGTAAGGTAAGGTAAGTAAATAGCGTGAAGTAAGTAAATAGCGTAAGTTAAGTAAGTAACGTGTTATGTAAATATCTTAAAGTAAGTAAGTAACGTAAGATAATAAGTAACGTAAGGTAAGTAAATAGCATAAAGTAAGTAAGGTAAGTTAAGTAAATAGCGTAAAGTAAGTAAATAGCGTTATGTAAGTAAGTAACGGCAACAATTCAGGCTCGCCCTCGTCCCCGTAGAAAGGCACGCTCTCCATCTCGCTGTCAGCCACTGCAGCTTTCATCTTTCTTTGTAGCGAGGCGGACTTCGCAGTCGACTTTCCCTGCCGGTCCTCGCCCTTTCCCCTCGGGCACGCCGCCGCGCGGTGCCCCTCTTTGCCGCAGCACAGGCACGGCCCCTTCGCGTAGCAGCGCTCCTTCTCCACTTCCCACGAACGTTGTCCAGGCCTCCCTGCGGTGTCCGAAGGGTGGGTGGGTTTCCCGTCTCGCCCCGACTTCACCGCCCGTCTCTGCGCGAACACCTCATGGGCATGCTCAGCCTTTCCCGCGAGCTGGATCCACCAATACAGGCTGTCAGGGTCATCTCGTCCCAGCGACCAGCGCAGCATTTTCGTGTTTAGACCATCCTTGAACAACTTTTGGCCCAGAAATCAAAAAATTCCTGACCCCGGGGTCAGGAAAACCTCACGGGGCGAGCCGGGCGGAATCAGGCCGAATGCAAAAACGATCTCCCCCATGAGATTCGGGGTGGAATGTAAGGGTTAGGAGTGCTTTTGCATGCTTGATTTGGGACGGCACAATTTTTGGCCCAGAAATCAAAAAATTCCTGACCCCGGGGTCAGGAAAACCTCACGGGGTGAGCCGGGCGGAATCAGTAAATAGCGTAATGTCAGTAAATAGCGTAAAGTAACGTCAGTTAAGTAAATAGCGTAAAGTAACTAAATAGCGTAAGTTAAGTAAGTAATGTAAGTTAAGTAAATAGCATAAAGTAAGTAAGTAACGTAAGATAAGTAAGTAACGTAAGTTTAGTAAATAGCGTAAACTAAGTAACGTAAGATATTAGCTTACGTTACTTACTTACTTAACGCTATTTACTTACTTTACGCTATTTACATATCGTAAGTTAAGTAAGTAACGTAAGATAAGTAAATAGCGTAAAGAAAGTAAATAGCGTAAAGTAACGTAAGTTAAGTAAATAGCGTAAAGTATGTAAAGAGCGTAAGTTAAGTAAGTAACGTAAGTTAAGTAAATAGCATAAAGTAAGTAAGTAAGGTAAGATAAGTAAGTAAGGTAAGGTAAGTAAATAGCGTGAAGTAAGTAAATAGCGTAAGTTAAGTAAGTAACGTGTTATGTAAATATCTTAAAGTAAGTAAGTAACGTAAGATAATAAGTAACGTAAGGTAAGTAAATAGCATAAAGTAAGTAACGTAAGTTAAGTAAATAGCGTAAAGTAAGTAAATAGCGTTATGTAAGTAAGTAACGGCAACAATTCAGGCTCGCCCTCGTCCCCGTAGAAAGGCACGCTCTCCATCTCGCTGTCAGCCACTGCACCTTTAATCTTTCTCTGTAGCGAGGCGGACTTCGCAGTCGACTTTCCCTGCCGGTCCTCGCCCTTTCCCCTCGGGCACGCCGCCGCGCGGTGCCCCTCTTTGCCGCAGCACAGGCACGGCCCCTTCGCGTAGCGGCGCTCCTTCCCACGAACGTTGTCCAGGCCTCCCTGCGGTGTCCGAAGGGTGGGTGGGTTTCCCGTCTCGCCCCGACTTCACCGCCCGTCTCTCCGCGAACACCTCATGGGCATGCTCAGCCTTTCCCGCGAGCTGGATCCACCAATACAGGCTGTCAGGGTCATCTCGTCCCAGCGACCAGCGCAGCACTTTCGTGTTTAGACCATCCTTGAACAACTTTTGGCCCAGAAATCAAAAAATTCCTGACCCCGGGGTCAGGAAAACCTAACGGGGTGAGCCGGGCGGAATCAGGCCGAATTCAAAAATGAACACCGCCATGAGATCCGGGGTGGAATGTTAGGGTTAGGTGTGCTTTTGCGTGCTGGATTTGGGACGGCACAATTTTTGTCCCAGAAATCAAAAAATTCTTGAACCCGGGGTCAGGAAAACCTCACGGGGTGAGCCGGGAGGAATCAGGCCGAATTCAAAAACGATCTCCGCCATGAGATTCGGGGTGGAATGTTAGTGTTAGGTGTGCTTTTGCATGCTGGATTTGGGACGGCATAATTTTTGGCCTAGAAATCAAAAAATTCCTGAGCCTGGGGTCAGGAAAACATCACACGGTGAGCCGGACGGAATCAGGCCCAATGCAAAAATGAACACTGCCATGAGATTGGGGATGGAATTTAAGGGGTAGGTGTGCTTTGGCATGCTCGATTTGGGACGGCACAATTTTTGGCCCAGAAATCAAATTTCCTGACCCCGGGGTCAGGAAAACCTCACGGGGTGAGCCGGGCGGAATCAGTAAATAGCGTAATGTCAGTAAATAGCGTAAAGTAACGTCAGTTAAGTAAATAGCGTAAAGTAACTAAATAGCGTAAGTTAAGTAAGTAATGTAAGTTAAGTAAATAGCATAAAGTAAGTAAGTAACGTAAGATAAGTAACGTAAGTTAAGTAAATAGCGGAAACTAAGTAACGTAAGATATTAGCTTACGTTACTTACTTACTTAACGCTATTTACTTACTTTACGCTATTTACATATCGTAAGTTAAGTAAGTAACGTAAGATAAGTAAATAGCGTAAAGAAAGGAAATAGCGTAAAGTAACGTAAGTTAAGTAAATAGCGTAAAGTAAGTAAAGAGCGTAAGTTAAGTAAGTAACGTAAGTTAAGTAAATAGCATAAAGTAAGTAAGTAAGGTAAGATAAGTAAGTAAGGTAAGGTAAGTAAATAGCGTGAAGTAAGTAAATAGTGTAAGTTAAGTAAGTAACGTGTTATGTAAATATCTTAAAGTAAGTAAGTAACGTAAGATAATAAGTAACGTAAGGTAAGTAAATAGCATAAAGTAAGTAACGTAAGTTAAGTAAATAGCGTAAAGTAAGTAAATAGCGTTCTTCAGCAAAGGATCGTTACCTTGTCGTGGTGCTGGAGCTTGAGCACCTCAATGATGCCATGAGCTAAACCGTGAAGGGCCACCCAAGACGGGAAGGTCATGACAGAGAGGTCAGACTAAATGCGATCCCTGGGGAAGGTAATGGCAACCCACCTCAGTATTCTTGCCGTGAAAACTAAATGGATCAGTACAACCAGAGATATGTCGGTATACCATCGGAAGATGAGACCCCCAGGTCGGAAGATGGTCAAAATGCTACTGGGGAGGAACAGAGGATGAGCTCAACTAGCCCCAGACGTGATGACGCAGCTAGCTCAAAGCCGAAAGGACGGCTAGCGGCCGACGGTGCTGGTGGTGAACGGCGAATCCGATGTTCTAAGGATCAACACACCATTGGAACCTGGAATGTAAGATCTATGAGCCAGGGCAAATTGGATGTGGTTATTGGTGAGATGTCAAGATTAAAGATAGACATTCTAGGCGTCAGTGAACTGAAATGGACTGGAATGGGCCACTTCACATCAAATGACCACCAGATCTACTACTGCGGACAAGAGGACCACAGAAGAAATGGAGTAGCCTTCATAATTAATAGTAAAGTGGCTAAAGCAGTGCTTGGATACAACCCAAAAAATGATAGAATGATCTCAATTCGAATTCAGGGCAAGCCATCTAACATCACAGTGATCCAAATATACGCCCCAACCACAAATGCTGAAGAAGCTGAAGTAGAGCAGTTCTATGAGGATCTGCAGCACCTACTGGACAACACGCCTAAAAGAGATGTTATTTTCATCACAGGAGACTGGAATGCTAAGGTGGGCAGTCAAATGACACCTCGAATTACAGGTAAGTATGGCCTGGGAGAACAAAACGAAGCAGGACACAGGCTGATAGAATTTTGCCAAGACAATTCACTCTGCATAACAAACACTCTCTTCCAACAACCTAAGAGACGGCTTTATACATGGACTTCACCAGATGGACAACACCGAAATCAGATTGATTACATCCTTTGCAGCCAAAGGTGGCGGACATCTGTACAGTCGGTAAAAACAAGGCCTGGAGCTGACTGTAGTTCAGATCACGAACTTCTTCTTGCACAATTTAGGATCAGACTAAAGAGTTTAGGGAAGACCCACAGATCAGCTAGATATGAGCTCACTAATATTCCTAAGGAATATGCAGTGGAGGTGAAGAATAGATTTAAGGGACTGGACTTAGTAGATAGGGTCCCGGAAGAACTCTGGACAGAAGTTGGCAGCATTGTTCAGGAGGCGGCAACAAAATACATCCCAAAGAAAGAGAAAACCAAGAAGGCAAAATGGCTGTCTGCTGAGACACTAGAAGTAGCCCAAGAAAGAAGGAAAGCAAAAGGCAACAGTGATAGGGGGAGATATGCCCAATTAAATGCAAAATTCCAGAGGTTAGCCAGAAGAGATAAGGAATTATTTTTAAACAAGCAATGCGCGGAAGTGGAAGAAGACAATAGAATAGGAAGGACAAGAGACCTCTTCCAGAAAATTAGAAACATTGGAGGTAAATTCCAGGCAAAAATGGGTATGATCAAAAACAAAGATGGCAAGGACCTAACAGAAGAAGAAGAGATCAAGAAAAGGGGGCAAGAATATGCAGAAAACCTGTATAGGAAGGATAACAATATCGGGGATAGCTTTGACAGTGTGGTCGGTGAGCTAGAGCCAGACATCCTGAAGAGTGAGGTTGAGTGGGCCTTAAGAAGCATTGCTAATAACAAGGCAACAGGAGACGACGGCATCCCAGCTGAACTGTTCAAAATCTTGCAAGATGATGCTGTCAAGGTAATGCATGCTATATGCCAGCAAATTTGGAAAACACAAGAATGGCCATCAGACTGGAAAAAATCAATTTATATCCCCATACCAAAAAAGGGAAACACTAAAGAATGTTCAAACTATCGAACAGTGGCACTCATTTCACATGCCAGTAAGGTAATGCTCAAGATCCTGCAAGGTAGACTTCAGCAGTTCATGGAGCGAGAATTGCCAGACGTACAAGCTGGGTTTAGAAAAGGCAGAGGAACTAGAGACCAAATTGCCAATATCCGCTGGATAATGGAAAAAGCCAGGGAGTTTCAGAAAAACATCTATTTCTGTTTTATTGACTATTCTAAAGCCTTTGACTGTGTGGACCATAACAAATTGTGGCAAGTTCTTAGTGGTATGGGGATACCAAGTCATCTTGTATGCCTCCTGAAGAATCTGTATAACGACCAAGTAGCAACAGTAAGAACAGACCACGGAACAACAGACTGGTTTAAGATTGGGAAAGGAGTACGGCAGGGCTGTATACTCTCACCCTACCTATTCAACTTGTATGCAGAACACATCATGCGACAAGCTGGCCTTGAGGAATCCAAGGCTGGAGTTAAAATCTCTGGAAGAAACATTAACAATCTCAGATATGCAGATGATACCACTTTGATGGCTGAAAGTGAAGAGGAACTGAGGAGCCTTATGATGAAGGTGAAAGAAGAAAGTGCAAAAGCTGGTTTGCAGCTAAACCTCAAAAAAACCAAGATTATGGCAACCAGCTTGATTGATAACTGGCAAATAGAGGGAGAAAATGTAGAAGCAGTGAAAGACTTTGTATTCCTAGGTGCAAAGATGACTGCAGATGCTGACTGCAGTCAGGAAATCAGAAGACGCTTAATCCTTGGAAGAAGAGCAATGACAAATCTCGATAAAATAGTTAAGAGCAGAGACATCACACTGACAACAAAGGCCCGCATAGTTAAAGCAATGGTGTTCCCTGTAGTAACATATGGCTGCGAGAGCTGGACCATAAGGAAGGCTGAGCGAAGGAAGATCGATGCTTTTGAACTGTGGTGTTGGAGGAAAATTCTGAGAGTGCCTTGGACTGCAAGAAGATCCAACCAGTCCATCCTCCAGGAAATAAAGCCAGACTGCTCACTTGAGGGAATGATATTAAAGGCAAAACTGAAATACTTTGGCCACATAATGAGAAGACAGGACACCCTGGAGAAGATGCTGATGCTAGGGAGAGTGGAAGGCAAAAGGAAGAGGGGCCGACCAAGGGCAAGATGGATGGATGATATTCTAGAGGTGACGGACTCGTCCCTGGGGGAGCTGGGTGTGTTGACGACCGACAGGAAGCTCTGGCGTGGGCTGGTCCATGAAGTCACGAAGAGTCGGAAGCGACTAAACGAATAAACAACAAACAACAAGTAAATAGCGTTATGTAAGTAAGTAACGGCAACAATTCAGGCTCGCCCTCGTCCCCGTAGAAAGGCACGCTCTCCATCTCGCTGTCAGCCACTGCAACTTTCATCTTTCTCTGTAGCGAGGCGGACTTCGCAGTCGACTTTCCCTGCCGGTCCTCGCCCTTTCCCCTCGGGCACGCCGCCGCGCGGTGCCCCTCTTTGCCGCAGCACAGGCACGGCCCCTTCGCGTAGCGGCGCTCCTTCTCCTCTTCCCACGAACGTTGTCCAGGCCTCCCTGCGGTGTCCGAAGGGTGGGTGGGTTTCCCGTCTCGCCCCGACTTCACCGCCCGTCTCTGCGCGAACAGCTCATGGGCATGCTCAGCCTTTCACGCGAGCTGGATCCACCAATACAGGCTGTCAGGGTCATCTCGTCCCAGCGACCAGCGCAGCACTTTCGTGTTTAGACCATCCTTGAACAACTTTTGGCCCAGAAATCAAAAATTCCTGACCCCGGGGTCAGGAAAACCTAACGGGGTGAGCCGGGCGGAATCAGGCCGAATTCAAAAATGAACACCGCCATGAGATCCGGGGTGGAATGTTAGGGTTAGGTGTGCTTTTGCGTGCTGGATTTGGGACGGCACAATTTTTGTCCCAGAAATCAAAAAATTCTTGACCCCGGGGTCAGGAAAACCTCACGGGGCGAGCCGGGCGGAATCAGGCCGAATGCAAAAACGATCTCCCCCATGAGATTCGGGGTGGAATGTAAGGGTTAGGAGTGCTTTTGCATGCTTGATTTGGGACGGCACAATTTTTGTCCCAGAAATCAAAAAATTCTTGACCCCGGGGTCAGGAAAACCTCACGGGGTGAGCCAGGCGGAATCAGGCCGAATTCAAAAACGATCTCCGCCATGAGATTCGGGGTGGAATGTTAGGGTTAGGTGTGCTTTTGCATGCTGGATTTGGGACGGCATAATTTTTGGCCTAGAAATCAAAAAATTCCTGAGCCCGGGGTCAGGAAAACATCACACGGTGAGCTGGACGGAATCAGGCCCAATGCAAAAATGAACACTGCCATGAGATTGGGGGTGGAATTTAAGGGGTAGGTGTGCTTTGGCATGCTCGATTTGGGACGGCACAATTTTTGGCCCAGAAATCAAAAAATTCCTGACCCGGGGTCAGGAAAACCTCACGGGGTGAGCCGGGCGGAATCAGTAAATAGCGTAATGTCAGTAAATAGCGTAAAGTAACGTCAGTTAAGTAAATAGCGTTAAGTAACTAAATAGCGTAAGTTAAGTAAGTAATGTAAGTTAAGTAAATAGCATAAAGTAAGTAACGTAAGATAAGTAAGTAACGTAAGTTAAGTAAATAGCGTAAACTAAGTAACGTAAGATATTAGCTTACGTTACTTACTTAACGCTATTTACTTACTTTACGCTATTTACATATCGTAAGTTAAGTAAGTAAAGTAAGATAAGTAAATAGCGTAAAGAAAGGAAATAGCGTAAAGTAACGTAAGTTAAGTAAATAGCGTAAAGTAAGTAAAGAGCGTAAGTTAAGTAAGTAACGTAAGTTAAGTAAATAGCATAAAGTAAGTAAGTAAGGTAAGATAAGTAAGTAAGGTAAGGTAAGTAAATAGCGTGAAGTAAGTAAATAGCGTAAGTTAAGTAAGTAACGTATTATGTAAATATCTTAAAGTAAGTAAGTAACGTAAGATAATAAGTAACGTAAGGTAAGTAAATAGCATAAAGTAAGTAACGTAAGTTAAGTAAATAGCGTAAAGTAAGTAAATAGCATTATGTAAGTAAGTAACGGCAACAATTCAGGCTCGCCCTCGTCCCCGTAGAAAGGCACGCTCTCCATCTCGCTGTCAGCCACTGCAACTTTCATCTTTCTCTGTAGCGAGGCGGACTTCGCAGTCGACTTTCCCTGCCGGTCCTCGCCCTTTCCCCTCGGGCACGCCGCCGCGCGGTGCCCCTCTTTGCCGCAGCACAGGCACGGCCCCTTCGCGTAGCGGCGCTCCTTCTCCTCTTCCCACGAACGTTGTCCAGGCCTCCCTGCGGTGTCCGAAGGGTGGGTGGGTTTCCCGTCTCGCCCCGACTTCACCGCCCGTCTCTGCGCGAACACCTCATGGGCATGCTCAGCCTTTCCCGCGAGCTGGATCCACCAATACAGGCTGTCAGGGTCATCTCGTCCCAGCGACCAGCGCAGCACTTTCGTGTTTAGACCATCCTTGAACAACTTTTGGCCCAGAAATCAAAAAATTCCTGACCCCGGGGTCAGGAAAACCTAACGGGGTGAGCCGGGCGGAATCAGGCCGAATTCAAAAATGAACACCGCCATGAGATCCGGGGTGGAATGTTAGGGTTAGGTGTGCTTTTGCGTGCTGGATTTGGGACGGCACAATTTTTGTCCCAGAAATCAAAAAATTCTTGACCCCGGGGTCAGGAAAACCTCACGGGGCGAGCCGGGCGGAATCAGGCCGAATGCAAAAACGATCTCCCCCATAAGATTCGGGGTGGAATGTAAGGGTTAGGAGTGCTTTTGCATGCTTGATTTGGGACGGCACAATTTTTGTCCCAGAAATCAAAAAATTCTTGAACCCGGGGTCAGGAAAACCTCACGGGGTGAGCCGGGAGGAATCAGGCCGAATTCAAAAACGATCTCCGCCATGAGATTCGGGGTGGAATGTTAGTGTTAGGTGTGCTTTTGCATGCTGGATTTGGGACGGCATAATTTTTGGCCTAGAAATCAAAAAATTCCTGAGCCTGGGGTCAGGAAAACATCACACGGTGAGCCGGACGGAATCAGGCCCAATGCAAAAATGAACACTGCCATGAGATTGGGGATGGAATTTAAGGGGTAGGTGTGCTTTGGCATGCTCGATTTGGGACGGCACAATTTTTGGCCCAGAAATCAAAAAATTCCTGACCCCGGGGTCAGGAAAACCTCACGGGGTGAGCCGGGCGGAATCAGTAAATAGCGTAATGTCAGTAAATAGCGTAAAGTAACGTCAGTTAAGTAAATAGCGTAAAGTAACTAAATAGCGTAAGTTAAGTAAGTAATGTAAGTTAAGTAAATAGCATAAAGTAAGTAAGTAACGTAAGATAAGTAAGTAACGTAATGTAACGATTGCCTAAACCCAAATACTCAGTCTCACAAGCTCGGGCTTAAAGATAACTGATTTATTAAAGGAATAGTATGCAAATACAGAGAAAGCTGAGAATGAGCAAAAGCGCGCCAAATACAAACTTAAAAGCCTTGCTTGTAAGCAGGTCCCGCCCCGTCGCCCGTCAGGACACTCCCCCTCCCAGGTGCTGAAAGCCGTTAGACGCGCCTGGGAAAGTAACCTTGAACAGGAGCGCAAACCCAAACATGCATTCCAAGCCCTCAAAACAATGGAGGGCGAAAGAATGGAAAAACCCCGGGTGAAGGAACACGGAACAGAGAATGACATGTGAAACGTTACAATGTTAACCAGACATTAGAATGAGAACATGACATATTGCCCCCCAAAAGAAACTAGGGAGCCGGTTTGTTAGGATAGGCAGAGTGGAATTGGGCTACGAGACGAGGAGAATGCACGTCTGGAGCAGCAACCCATTCAGGATGAGGGAAATGTTTCCAGCGGACGAGGTATTGTAAAGCGGAGCGCTGGCGTCTGGAGTCGAGGATAGATGCCACCTCGAAGTGTTGCTGGTTGTCAATCATGAGGGGAGGTGGAGGAATGGGTTGTGGATGCCAACGGTCTGACGACAGGCAGGGTTTGAGTAAGCTACAATGGAAAACAGGATGTAAACGTTTAAGGTTGTGAGGCAAATCAAGTTTAAACGTAACAGGGTTCAGCTGAGCAACAATTGGAAAAGGACCGACAAATTTAGGACCAAGTTTTTTAGAGGGTTGTGGGGACTTGATAAACTTAGTTGATAAGTAGACTTTATCCCCGACCGCAAAGGATGGTTCTGGGGAACGCTTTGCATCGGCATGGCGTTTATAGGTAGCTTGGGCATGGCGGAGAGCGAGTAGAATATTAGACCATGAGTCTTTGAGAGAGTCTGCCCAGTCAGCGAGGGTGGCTGGTAGCGGTTGAGGATGAGGAAGTTCAGGAATCGGAACAAATTCACGTCCAAAAACTGTTTTAAAGGGAACTTGACCAGTGGTTTGATGAATGGCATTGTTGTAAGCGACCTCAGCAAATGGGAGTAAATCGACCCAGTTGTCTTGTTGGTAGTTAACAAAAGCCCTGAGGTATTGTTCCAATGTAGAATTAACCGCCTCTGTAGATCCGTCCGTTTCCGGATGCCAGGCGGTAGAAAGCGACTGTTTCGTACCCAAAAGTTTCAAAAATGCCCGCCAAAATTGTGACGTAAATTGTGTGCCCCTGTCACTCACCAAACGGGCGGGGATACCGTGGAGGCGGTACACGTGGATGAGGAAGAGGCGTGCCAGCTGTTGTGCGGTGGGGATAGAAGCGCATGGGATAAAGTGGGCTTGTTTGGAGAAAAAGTCTTTAACGACCCAAATGACAGTTTTGCGTTGACTAGGGGGTAGATCAACGATAAAGTCCATGGAGATATCCTGCCAAGGGACAGATGGAGTGGCAACGGGTTGAAGGAGACCTTAGGGCTTGCCTGGTTTGCGCTTTATCACCGCACATACAGGGCACGCAGTGACATACTCCTTCAAGTCTTTGAGTAAAGTTGGCCACCAGAATTGGCGGCGAACGAGGTGCAAAGTTTTTACGTAGCCAAAATGTCCAGCTAGCTTGTCATCGTGGCAGCGCTGGAGTATGGTTTTTCGCATTGCTTCGGGTACATAGAGACGATCGTTGCGCCAGGCAAGATCATCGGTGAAAGTTAAAATGTGTTTATTGGTTTGCAACCAAGTATCTGTTTTAAGGTGGGAGAGCAACTGTTGTTGCAAATCGGAGGGAATTGACAAGGGCGGCGGGCGGCTGGAAGGCAGAGCGGCTGGAGGCGGAGTTGATTGCGCTCGGGTCTGGCTGCGAGTCACTGCTGCCAAACTTAATTGTTTGTCGGTCCAGACGGTGCCTTGGACCGTTGGCCCTGGGCCAGCATCTTGGGGTCTGCGCGAGAGTGCATCAGCTAAAAAGTTTTTCTTGCCTGGTATAAATTTAAGAGTGAAGTCCAAGCGGCTGAAAAACTCAGCCCAGCGCAGCTGTTTGGGACTGAGTTTCCGACTGGTGCTTAAAGCTTCCAGGTTTTTATGGTCAGTCCAGACTTCAAAAGGGTTTGAAGTGCCTTCCAATAGGTGTCGCCATGTCTCTAAAGCTGTTTTTACAGCAAAAGCCTCTTTTTCCCAAACATGCCATCTTCTCTCTGTTTCCGTGAATTTGCGAGAGAGGTAGGCACAGGGTTTTAAAGCGCCAGATTGGTCAGATTGTAAAAGAATTGCTCCTATGGAAAAATCAGAAGCATCGACTTGTACAACGAAGGGTTTAGAGGGGTTTGGATGCTGTAAAATTGGTTCTGTGGTAAAGATTTGTTTGAGCGCTTCGAACGCTTGCTGACAGGCTGGAGTCCATTTAAGGAGCGCGCCTGGGTTCTTTGAACGTCGCGTATCCCCCTGTCCTTTAGTTTTTAACAGTTCAGTAAGGGGGAGGGCGATTTCTGCAAAATTTTGGGCGAATGCCCGATAGAAATTAGAGAATCCAAGGAAACTCTGTAATTGTCTCCTGGTACGGGGAGGTTCCCATGCCACGATGGCTTCTACTTTTGCAGGGTCCATTTCGATGCCCTGAGCTGAAATCCGGTACCCTAGGTAATCAATTTGCGACTGGTGAAAAGCACATTTTGACAGTTTTGCGTACAACTCTGCTTTTTTCAATTTAGCCAGTACCTGACGCACCAAGTGGATATGTTCTGACATGGTTTCAGTATAAATCAATACATCATCCAAATATACCAGTACCCCCTTAAATAGGTGGTCATGCAAGACCTCATTGATCAGTTGCATAAAAACCCCAGGTGCCCCGGATAAACCGAATGGTAAGACTTTATATTGGAAAGCCCCAAGAGGACAGTTGAACGCTGTTTTCCACTCATCCCCTTCCCTTATGCGAATGCGAAAGTAGGCTTCTCTCAAATCCAGTTTTGAAAAAATTTTGCCTCTGGCCAGATGTGATAACATATCTTTGATCAGGGGCAAAGGATATTTATTTAATATTGAGACCGCATTGAGCCCGCGGAAATCGGTACAAAGCCTTAATGACCCATCCTTTTTTGGCCTGAATAGGACAGGAGCTCCTACCGGGGAATTTGCCGGCTCAATGAAACCCCTAGCCAGATTTTTGTCAATGAACTCCCTTAGCGTGGTAAGCTCTTTGGGAGACATGGGGTATATTTTTGGGTGAGGCAATTTTACATTTGGTAAAAACTCAATGGCACAGTCCGTTTTTCGGTGGGGTGGCAAGCGATCCGCTTCCTTTTCCCCAAATACTTCAGCAAAATCTTGGTATTGATTGGGTAGTCCCTCAAGAGGTTGAAGCGTTTGCACAGTGGTATACGCTACCCCTCCACCCTCCATGTCCTCCAGTAGGTCCTTTTCGGGTACTTTGTAAAATCCATCTGCAAACGTCACAGTTCTATGCAGCCAGTTGATAAAAGGGTTTTGTTGCACAAACCAAGGCATCCCCAAGATTACCAGAGGACCCCCCACTGGAGCTACCACAAATGGCAGCTTTTCCTGATGGGAGCCCATCTGCAAGGCGACCAGTCCCGTGGAAAGATTGACTGCTTTCCCTCCCGCCATAGTTCCATCCAATTGGGTGAAAATCATGGGTCTTGGCAAAGGGAACGTGGGCAGTTCCAGAGCCGCTACGACATCAGGGTGCATTAGGGAACGGGAGCAACCCGAGTCTAGCATGGCCCACACTTCCACCGTTTTGGTTTTTGAGCTCAGTTTAACTTTAACAGTCAGTGTGGGGAAGTTTCCACTCACCGAATCATGGTTACGCCCGGTTTCTTCCACCTGCCCTAGGGCGCCCTTCAGGGCAGGTGGTAGGCTTTTCCCGCCGGCTGCTCGAATTGCAACTCTTCCTCCTCTTCTCCGAAGGGAAGGTCTGGGGGGTCCAGTTCCGCGAGGGCTGCCTTCAGTTTTCGCGGTGGAGCAGGAGCAGGCGTCTTTACCGTGGGTTTCGTCTGTCGTTCCTCTGGACGGCGTCTTGGGCACGACGTGGCTCGATGTCCTTCTTTCCCACATCTGAGGCACTGACCCTTGGAGAACCGTTGCTCCCTCTCTTCTTCCCAGGTTTTTGGTTTGGGGCGGCTGGCAAGTCCAGATGTGCGCGCTCCTCTAGCGAGACGTGTTTGTCTAAGCTCTTTGGTATGGGCATAGGTTCGTAGGGCATTTTCTGCGCTTCCCGCCAACTGAATCCACCCATATAGCGTTTTAGGATCATCTCTGCCCAGAGCCCATCGAAGGATTTCGGGTTCAAGCCCCTGCTTGAACAATTCGATGATTGTTGGCTCAGACCAGTCTTCCACTTTTCCTGCCAAAGCTTTAAACTCCAACGCATATTTGGCAACTGAGAGGGACCCTTGGTAGAGTTTCCGCAGGTCATTTTTGGCCGTTTCTTGAACTAGGGGGTCTTCGAAATTCTCTTTAAGTGCCCACAAAAAGTCATCGAAGTCCTCTAACTCAGTTGCCTCAGCTTGGCATAGTTGCACATACCAATCCGCTGCCTTTCCTCTCAGCTTGTTGGCAATGAAATTGACCTTGCCATGTTCAGACCGAAAGTTTCGACCCCAATCTTCTATATAGTGCTTGGCATTAGTAATAAAGAAGGAGAGCGTTGTGGGATCCCCATCGAACTTCACTCCAAATGGTGGGAAGGTTCTTGCCGGCTCAGCTGGCTGTGGCGGTGCCGCGAATGTCAGCGTGCGCCGAGCCCCCATGGGTGGTCGATCCCTAGGAGGTCTTGCCTCTCGCTCCCCCCCTTGACGGGCTGATCGGGTCTTGCTTCTCCCCCGGGTCGACATGGTACTATGCCTGGGGTACTGTGACGGCTCTTCCTCCCAATCCTCCGGGGTGGGCTCTGCCTCTCTGGGTAGATCCTCTTTGGGTAGATCCTTGAGGATCGTCACTATTAAATCCATTTTATCTTCTAATGCCCTCATACGGGCCGGAGTGACCGGCTCCTCCGAGGGTTGGTTGGTTACCACCACCCTCGGTGACAAGGGGACTTCGTGCTCCCAGGTCAATTGTGGAGACCCCCTCCCCTGTGCTCTTTCCATAACAGTTCTATGTTCACTCCTGAGACTCTCCTGCATGGATATCAGCAGCTCGTCCAATTGGATATCTCGCAACTCCCGACGTGCTGCTCTTTGCGCTCTCGAAGTTCGCACTGGCCGGCTTTTGGCCGCCTCCCGCTCTTCTTCGCTTCCCTCACTTGCGCGAAGTTGAGGTTCTGTCATCGCTAGCGTTCCCTCTTATCCAATGATTGGATGGGGCTAGCGGAAAATGGAAAAAATGATTCTCAGCTTTATGTAACGATTGCCTAAACCCAAATACTCAGTCTCACAAGCTCGGGCTTAAAGATAACTGATTTATTAAAGGAATAGTATGCAAATACAGAGAAAGCTGAGAATGAGCAAAAGCGCGCCAAATACAAACTTAAAAGCCTTGCTTGTAAGCAGGTCCCGCCCCGTCGCCCGTCAGGACACTCCCCCTCCCAGGTGCTGAAAGCCGTTAGACGCGCCTGGGAAAGTAACCTTGAACAGGAGCGCAAACCCAAACATGCATTCCAAGCCCTCAAAACAATGGAGGGCGAAAGAATGGAAAAACCCCGGGTGAAGGAACACGGAACAGAGAATGACATGTGAAACGTTACAATGTTAACCAGACATTAGAATGAGAACATGACACGTAAGTTAAGTAAATAGCGTAAACTAAGTAACGTAAGATATTAGCTTACGTTACTTACTTACTTAACGCTATTTACTTACTTTACGCTATTTACATATCGTAAGTTAAGTAAGTAACGTAAGATAAGTAAATAGCGTAAAGAAAGTAAATAGCGTAAAGTAACGTAAGTTAAGTAAATAGCGTAAAGTAAGTAAAGAGCGTAAGTTAAGTAAGTAACGTAAGTTAAGTAAATAGCATAAAGTAAGTAAGTAAGGTAAGATAAGTAAGTAAGGTAAGGTAAGTAAATAGCGTGAAGTAAGTAAATAGCGTAAGTTAAGTAAGTAACGTGTTATGTAAATATCTTAAAGTAAGTAAGTAACATAAGATAATAAGTAACGTAAGGTAAGTAAATAGCATAAAGTAAGTAACGTAAGTTAAGTAAATAGCGTAAAGTAAGTAAATAGCGTTATGTAAGTAAGTAACGGCAACAATTCAGGCTCGCCCTCGTCCCCGTAGAAAGGCACGCTCTCCATCTCGCTGACAGCCACTGCAACTTTCATCTTTCTCTGTAGCGAGGCGGACTTCGCAGTCGACTTTCCCTGCCGGTCCTCGCCCTTTACCCTCGGGCACGCCGCCGCGCGGTGCCCCTCTTTGCCGCAGCACAGGCACGGCCCCTTCGCGTAGCGGCGCTCCTTCTCCTCTTCCCACGAACGTTGTCCAGGCCTCCCTGCGGTGTCCGAAGGGTGGGTGGGTTTCCCGTCTCGCCCCGACTTCACCGCCCGTCTCTGCGCGAACACCTCATGGGCATGCTCAGCCTTTCCCGCGAGCTGGATCCACCAATACAGGCTGTCAGGGTCATCTCGTCCCAGCGACCAGCGCAGCACTTTCGTGTTTAGACCATCCTTGAACAACTTTTGGCCCAGAAATCAAAAAATTCCTGACCCCGGGGTCAGGAAAACCTAACGGGGTGAGCCGGGCGGAATCAGGCCGAATTCAAAAATGAACACCGCCATGAGATCTGGGGTGGAATGTTAGGGTTAGGTGTGCTTTTGCGTGCTGGATTTGGGACGGCACAATTTTTGTCCCAGAAATCAAAAAATTCTTGACCCCGGGGTCAGGAAAACCTCACGCGGTGAGCCGGGCGGAATCAGGCCGAATTCAAAAACGATCTCCGCCATGAGATTCGGGGTGGAATGTTAGGGTTAGGTGTGCTTTTGCATGCTGGATTTGGGACGGCATAATTTTTGGCCTAGAAATCAAAAAATTCCTGAGCCCGGGGTCAGGAAAACATCACACGGTGAGCCGGACGGAATCAGGCCCAATGCAAAAATGAACACTGCCATGAGATTGGGGGTGGAATTTAAGGGGTAGGTGTGCTTTGGCATGCTCGATTTGGGACGGCACAATTTTTGGCCCAGAAATCAAAAAATTCCTGACCCCGGGGTCAGGAAAACCTCACGGGGTGAGCCGGGCGGAATCAGTAAATAGCGTAATGTCAGTAAATAGCGTAAAGTAACGTCAGTTAAGTAAATAGCGTAAAGTAACTAAATAGCGTAAGTTAAGTAAGTAATGTAAGTTAAGTAAATAGCGTAAACTAAGTAACGTAAGATATTAGCTTACGTTACTTACTTACTTAACGCTATTTACTTACTTTACGCTATTTACATATCGTAAGTTAAGTAAGTAACGTAAGATAAGTAAATAGCGTAAAGAAAGTAAATAGCGTAAAGTAACGTAAGTTAAGTAAATAGCGTAAAGTAAGTAAAGAGCGTAAGTTAAGTAAGTAACGTAAGTTAAGTAAATAGCATAAAGTAAGTAAGTAAGGTAAGATAAGTAAGTAAGGTAAGGTAAGTAAATAGCGTGAAGTAAGTAAATAGCGTAAGTTAAGTAAGTAACGTGTTATGTAAATATCTTAAAGTAAGTAAGTAACATAAGATAATAAGTAACGTAAGGTAAGTAAATAGCATAAAGTAAGTAACGTAAGTTAAGTAAATAGCGTAAAGTAAGTAAATAGCGTTATGTAAGTAAGTAACGGCAACAATTCAGGCTCGCCCTCGTCCCCGTAGAAAGGCACGCTCTCCATCTCGCTGTCAGCCACTGCAACTTTCATCTTTCTCTGTAGCGAGGCGGACTTCGCAGTCGACTTTCCCTGCCGGTCCTCGCCCTTTACCCTCGGGCACGCCGCCGCGCGGTGCCCCTCTTTGCCGCAGCACAGGCACGGCCCCTTCGCGTAGCGGCGCTCCTTCTCCTCTTCCCACGAACGTTGTCCAGGCCTCCCTGCGGTGTCCGAAGGGTGGGTGGGTTTCCCGTCTCGCCCCAACTTCACCGCCCGTCTCTTCGCGAACACCTCATGGGCATGCTCAGCCTTTCCCGCGAGCTGGATCCACCAATACAGGCTGTCAGGGTCATCTCGTCCCAGCGACCAGCGCAGCACTTTCGTGTTTAGACCATCCTTGAACAACTTTTGGCCCAGAAATCAAAAAATTCCTGACCCCGGGGTCAGGAAAACCTAACGGGGTGAGCCGGGCGGAATCAGGCCGAATTCAAAAATGAACACCGCCATGAGATCTGGGGTGGAATGTTAGGGTTAGGTGTGCTTTTGCGTGCTGGATTTGGGACGGCACAATTTTTGTCCCAGAAATCAAAAAATTCTTGACCCCGGGGTCAGGAAAACCTCACGCGGTGAGCCGGGCGGAATCAGGCCGAATTCAAAAACGATCTCCGCCATGAGATTCGGGGTGGAATGTTAGGGTTAGGTGTGCTTTTGCATGCTGGATTTGGGACGGCATAATTTTTGGCCTAGAAATCAAAAAATTCCTGAGCCCGGGGTCAGGAAAACATCACACGGTGAGCCGGACGGAATCAGGCCCAATGCAAAAATGAACACTGCCATGAGATTGGGGGTGGAATTTAAGGGGTAGGTGTGCTTTGGCATGCTCGATTTGGGACGGCACAATTTTTGGCCCAGAAATCAAAAAATTCCTGACCCCGGGGTCAGGAAAACCTCACGGGGTGAGCCGGGCGGAATCAGTAAATAGCGTAATGTCAGTAAATAGCGTAAAGTAACGTCAGTTAAGTAAATAGCGTAAAGTAACTAAATAGCGTAAGTTAAGTAAGTAATGTAAGTTAAGTAAATAGCGTAAACTAAGTAACGTAAGATATTAGCTTACGTTACTTACTTACTTAACGCTATTTACTTACTTTACGCTATTTACATATCGTAAGTTAAGTAAGTAACGTAAGATAAGTAAATAGCGTAAAGAAAGTAAATAGCGTAAAGTAACGTAAGTTAAGTAAATAGCGTAAAGTAAGTAAAGAGCGTAAGTTAAGTAAGTAACGTAAGTTAAGTAAATAGCATAAAGTAAGTAAGTAAGGTAAGATAAGTAAGTAAGGTAAGGTAAGTAAATAGCGTGAAGTAAGTAAATAGCGTAAGTTAAGTAAGTAACGTGTTATGTAAATATCTTAAAGTAAGTAAGTAACATAAGATAATAAGTAACGTAAGGTAAGTAAATAGCATAAAGTAAGTAACGTAAGTTAAGTAAATAGCGTAAAGTAAGTAAATAGCGTTATGTAAGTAAGTAACGGCAACAATTCAGGCTCGCCCTCGTCCCCGTAGAAAGGCACGCTCTCCATCTCGCTGTCAGCCACTGCAACTTTCATCTTTCTCTGTAGCGAGGCGGACTTCGCAGTCGACTTTCCCTGCCGGTCCTCGCCCTTTACCCTCGGGCACGCCGCCGCGCGGTGCCCCTCTTTGCCGCAGCACAGGCACGGCCCCTTCGCGTAGCGGCGCTCCTTCTCCTCTTCCCACGAACGTTGTCCAGGCCTCCCTGCGGTGTCCGAAGGGTGGGTGGGTTTCCCGTCTCGCCCCAACTTCACCGCCCGTCTCTTCGCGAACACCTCATGGGCATGCTCAGCCTTTCCCGCGAGCTGGATCCACCAATACAGGCTGTCAGGGTCATCTCGTCCCAGCGACCAGCGCAGCACTTTCGTGTTTAGACCATCCTTGAACAACTTTTGGCCCAGAAATCAAAAAATTCCTGACCCCGGGGTCAGGAAAACCTAACGGGGTGAGCCGGGCGGAATCAGGCCGAATTCAAAAATGAACACCGCCATGAGATCTGGGGTGGAATGTTAGGGTTAGGTGTGCTTTTGCGTGCTGGATTTGGGACGGCACAATTTTTGTCCCAGAAATCAAAAAATTCTTGACCCCGGGGTCAGGAAAACCTCACGCGGTGAGCCGGGCGGAATCAGGCCGAATTCAAAAACGATCTCCGCCATGAGATTCGGGGTGGAATGTTAGGGTTAGGTGTGCTTTTGCATGCTGGATTTGGGACGGCATAATTTTTGGCCTAGAAATCAAAAAATTCCTGAGCCCGGGGTCAGGAAAACATCACACGGTGAGCCGGACGGAATCAGGCCCAATGCAAAAATGAACACTGCCATGAGATTGGGGGTGGAATTTAAGGGGTAGGTGTGCTTTGGCATGCTCGATTTGGGACGGCACAATTTTTGGCCCAGAAATCAAAAAATTCCTGACCCCGGGGTCAGGAAAACCTCACGGGGTGAGCCGGGCGGAATCAGTAAATAGCGTAATGTCAGTAAATAGCGTAAAGTAACGTCAGTTAAGTAAATAGCGTAAAGTAACTAAATAGCGTAAGTTAAGTAAGTAATGTAAGTTAAGTAAATAGTGTAAACTAAGTAACGTAAGATATTAGCTTACGTTACTTACTTACTTAACGCTATTTACTTACTTTACGCTATTTACATATCGTAAGTTAAGTAAGTAACGTAAGATAAGTAAATAGCGTAAAGAAAGTAAATAGCGTAAAGTAACGTAAGTTAAGTAAATAGCGTAAAGTAAGTAAAGAGCGTAAGTTAAGTAAGTAACGTAAGTTAAGTAAATAGCATAAAGTAAGTAAGTAAGGTAAGATAAGTAAGTAAGGTAAGGTAAGTAAATAGCGTGAAGTAAGTAAATAGCGTAAGTTAAGTAAGTAACGTGTTATGTAAATATCTTAAAGTAAGTAAGTAACGTAAGATAATAAGTAACGTAAGGTAAGTAAATAGCATAAAGTAAGTAACGTAAGTTAAGTAAATAGCGTAAAGTAAGTAAATAGCATTATGTAAGTAAGTAACGGCAACAATTCAGGCTCGCCCTCGTCCCCGTAGAAAGGCACGCTCTCCATCTCGCTGTCAGCCACTGCAGCTTTCATCTTTCTTTGTAGCGAGGCGGACTTCGCAGTCGACTTTCCCTGCCGGTCCTCGCCCTTTCCCCTCGGGCACGCTGCCGCGCGGTGCCCCTCTTTGCCGTAGCACAGGCACGGCCCCTTCGCGTAGCGGCGCTCCTTCTCCTCTTCCCATGAACGTTGTCCAGGCCTCCCTGCGGTGTCCGAAGGGTGGGTGGGTTTCCCGTCTCGCCCCGACTTCACCGCCCGTCTCTGCGCGAACACCTCATGGGCATGCTCAGCCTTTCCCGCGAGCTGGATCCACCAATACAGGCTGTCAGGGTCATCTCGTCCCAGCGACCAGCGCAGCATTTTCGTGTTTAGACCATCCTTGAACAACTTTTGGCCCAGAAATCAAAAAATTCCTGACCCCGGGGTCAGGAAAACCTCACGGGGCGAGCCGGGCGGAATCAGGCCGAATGCAAAAACGATCTCCCCCATGAGATTCGGGGTGGAATGTAAGGGTTAGGAGTGCTTTTGCATGCTTGATTTGGGACGGCACAATTTTTGGCCCAGAAATCAAAAAATTCCTGACCCCGGGGTCAGGAAAACCTCACGGGGTGAGCCGGGCGGAATCAGTAAATAGCGTAATGTCAGTAAATAGCGTAAAGTAACGTCAGTTAAGTAAATAGCGTAAAGTAACTAAATAGCGTAAGTTAAGTAAGTAATGTAAGTTAAGTAAATAGCATAAAGTAAGTAAGTAACGTAAGATAAGTAAGTAACGTAAGTTTAGTAAATAGCGTAAACTAAGTAACGTAAGATATTAGCTTACGTTACTTACTTACTTAACGCTATTTACTTACTTTACGCTATTTACATATCGTAAGTTAAGTAAGTAACGTAAGATAAGTAAATAGCGTAAAGAAAGTAAATAGCGTAAAGTAACGTAAGTTAAGTAAATAGCGTAAAGTAAGTAAAGAGCGTAAGTTAAGTAAGTAACGTAAGTTAAGTAAATAGCATAAATTAAGTAAGTAAGGTAAGATAAGTAAGTAAGGTAAGGTAAGTAAATAGCGTGAAGTAAGTAAATAGCGTAAGTTAAGTAAGTAACGTGTTATGTAAATATCTTAAAGTAAGTAAGTAACGTAAGATAATAAGTAACGTAAGGTAAGTAAATAGCATAAAGTAAGTAACGTAAGTTAAGTAAATAGCGTAAAGTAAGTAAATAGCGTTATGTAAGTAAGTAACGGCAACAATTCAGGCTCGCCCTCGTCCCCGTAGAAAGGCACGCTCTCCATCTCGCTGTCAGCCACTGCACCTTTAATCTTTCTCTGTAGCGAGGCGGACTTCGCAGTCGACTTTCCCTGCCGGTCCTCGCCCTTTCCCCTCGGGCACGCCGCCGCGCGGTGCCCCTCTTTGCCGCAGCACAGGCACGGCCCCTTCGCGTAGCGGCGCTCCTTCTCCTCTTCCCACGAACGTTGTCCAGGCCTCCCTGCGGTGTCCGAAGGGTGGGTGGGTTTCCCGTCTCGCCCCGACTTCACCGCCCGTCTCTGCGCGAACACCTCATGGGCATGCTCAGCCTTTCCCGCGAGCTGGATCCACCAATACAGGCTGTCAGGGTCATCTCGTCCCAGCGACCAGCGCAGCACTTTCGTGTTTAGACCATCCTTGAACAACTTTTGGCCCAGAAATCAAAAAATTCCTGACCCCGGGGTCAGGAAAACCTCACGGGGTGAGCCGGGAGGAATCAGGCCGAATTCAAAAACGATCTCCGCCATGAGATTCAGATTCGGGGTGGAATGTTAGTGTTAGGTGTGCTTTTGCATGCTGGATTTGGGACGGCATAATTTTTGGCCTAGAAATCAAAAAATTCCTGAGCCTGGGGTCAGGAAAACATCACACGGTGAGCCGGACGGAATCAGGCCCAATGCAAAAATGAACACTGCCATGAGATTGGGGATGGAATTTAAGGGGTAGGTGTGCTTTGGCATGCTCGATTTGGGACGGCACAATTTTTGGCCCAGAAATCAAAAAATTCCTGACCCCGGGGTCAGGAAAACCTCACGGGGTGAGCCGGGCGGAATCAGTAAATAGCGTAATGTCAGTAAATAGCGTACAGTAACGTCAGTTAAGTAAATAGCGTAAAGTAACTAAATAGCGTAAGTTAAGTAAGTAATGTAAGTTAAGTAAATAGCATAAAGTAAGTAAGTAACGTAAGATAAGTAAGTAACGTAAGTTAAGTAAATAGCGTAAACTAAGTAACGTAAGATATTAGCTTACGTTACTTACTTACTTAATGCTATTTACTTACTTTACGCTATTTACATATCGTAAGTTAAGTAAGTAACGTAAGATAAGTAAATAGCGTAAAGAAAGGAAATAGCGTAAAGTAACGTAAGTTAAGTAAATAGCGTAAAGTAAGTAAAGAGCGTAAGTTAAGTAAGTAACGTAAGTTAAGTAAATAGCATAAAGTAAGTAAGTAAGGTAAGATAAGTAAGTAAGGTAAGGTAAGTAAATAGCGTGAAGTAAGTAAATAGCGTAAGTTAAGTAAGTAACGTGTTATGTAAATATCTTAAAGTAAGTAAGTAACGTAAGATAATAAGTAACGTAAGGTAAGTAAATAGCATAAAGTAAGTAACGTAAGTTAAGTAAATAGCGTAAAGTAAGTAAATAGCGTTATGTAAGTAAGTAACGGCAACAATTCAGGCTCGCCCTCGTCCCCGTAGAAAGGCACGCTCTCCATCTCGCTGTCAGCCACTGCAACTTTCATCTTTCTCTGTAGCGAGGCGGACTTCGCAGTCGACTTTCCCTGCCGGTCCTCGCCCTTTCCCCTCGGGCACGCCGCCGCGCGGTGCCCCTCTTTGCCGCAGCACAGGCACGGCCCCTTCGCGTAGCGGCGCTCCTTCTCCTCTTCCCACGAACGTTGTCCAGGCCTCCCTGCGGTGTCCGAAGGGTGGGTGGGTTTCCCGTCTCGCCCCGACTTCACCGCCCGTCTCTGCGCGAACACCTCATGGGCATGCTCAGCCTTTCCCGCGAGCTGGATCCACCAATACAGGCTGTCAGGGTCATCTCGTCCCAGCGACCAGCGCAGCACTTTCGTGTTTAGACCATCCTTGAACAACTTTTGGCCCAGAAATCAAAAAATCCTGACCCCGGGGTCAGGAAAACCTAACGGGGTGAGCCGGGCGGAATCAGGCCGAATTCAAAAATGAACACCGCCATGAGATCCGGGGTGGAATGTTAGGGTTAGGTGTGCTTTTGCGTGCTGGATTTGGGACGGCACAATTTTTGTCCCAGAAATCAAAAAATTCTTGACCCCGGGGTCAGGAAAACCTCACGGGGCGAGCCGGGCGGAATCAGGCCGAATGCAAAAACGATCTCCCCCATGAGATTCGGGGTGGAATGTAAGGGTTAGGAGTGCTTTTGCATGCTTGATTTGGGACGGCACAATTTTTGTCCCAGAAATCAAAAAATTCTTGAACCCGGGGTCAGGAAAACCTCACGGGGTGAGCCGGGAGGAATCAGGCCGAATTCAAAAACGATCACCGCCATGAGATTCGGGGTGGAATGTTAGTGTTAGGTGTGCTTTTGCATGCTGGATTTGGGACGGCATAATTTTTGGCCTAGAAATCAAAAAATTCCTGAGCCTGGGGTCAGGAATACATCACACGGTGAGCCGGACGGAATCAGGCCCAATGCAAAAATGAACACTGCCATGAGATTGGGGATGGAATTTAAGGGGTAGGTGTGCTTTGGCATGCTCGATTTGGGACGGCACAATTTTTGGCCCAGAAATCAAAAAATTCCTGACCCCGGGGTCAGGAAAACCTCACGGGGTGAGCCGGGCGGAATCAGTAAATAGCGTAATGTCAGTAAATAGCGTAAAGTAACGTCAGTTAAGTAAATAGCGTAAAGTAACTAAATAGCGTAAGTTAAGTAAGTAATGTAAGTTAAGTAAATAGCATAAAGTAAGTAAGTAACGTAAGATAAGTAAGTAACGTAAGTTAAGTAAATAGCGTAAACTAAGTAACGTAAGATATTAGCTTACGTTACTTACTTACTTAACGCTATTTACTTACTTTACGCTATTTACATATCGTAAGTTAAGTAAGTAACGTAAGATAAGTAAATAGCGTAAAGAAAGTAAATAGCGTAAAGTAACGTAAGTTAAGTAAATAGCGTAAAGTAAGTAAAGAGCGTAAGTTAAGTAAGTAACGTAAGTTAAGTAAATAGCATAAAGTAAGTAAGTAAGGTAAGATAAGTAAGTAAGGTAGGTAAGTAAATAGCGTGAAGTAAGTAAATAGCGTAAGTTAAGTAAGTAACGTGTTATGTAAATATTTTAAAGTAAGTAAGTAACGTAAGATAATAAGTAACGTAAGGTAAGTAAATAGCATAAAGTAAGTAATGTAAGTTAAGTAAATAGCGTAAAGTAAGTAAATAGCGTTATGTAAGTAAGTAACGGCAACAATTCAGGCTCGCCCTCGTCCCGTAGAAAGGCACGCTCTCCATCTCGCTGTCAGCCACTGCAACTTTCATCTTTCTCTGTAGCGAGGCGGACTTCGCAGTCGACGTTCCTGCCGGTCCTCGCCCTTTCCCCTCGGGCACGCCGCCGCGCGGTGCCCCTCTTTGCCGCAGCACAGGCACGGCCCCTTCGCGTAGCGGCGCTCCTTCTCCTCTCCCCACGAACGTTGTCCAGGCCTCCCTGCGGTGTCCGAAGGGTGGGTGGGTTTCCCGTCTCGCCCCGACTTCACCGCCCGTCTCTGCGCGAACACCTCATGGGCATGCTCAGCCTTTCCCGCGAGCTGGATCCACCAATACAGGCTGTCAGGGTCATCTCGTCCCAGCGACCAGCGCAGCACTTTCGTGTTTAGACCATCCTTGAACAACTTTGGCCCAGAAATCAAAAAATTCCTGACCCCGGGGTCAGGAAAACCTAACGGGGTGAGCCGGGCGGAATCAGGCCGAATTCAAAAATGAACACCGCCATGAGATCCGGGGTGGAATGTTAGGGTTAGGTGTGCTTTTGCGTGCTGGATTTGGGACGGCACAATTTTTGTCCCAGAAATCAAAAAATTCTTGACCCCGGGGTCAGGAAAACCTCACGGGGCGAGCCGGGCGGAATCAGCCGAATGCAAAAACGATCTCCCCCATGAGATTCGGGGTGGAATGTAAGGGTTAGGAGTGCTTTTGCATGCTTGATTTGGGACGGCACAATTTTTGTCCCAGAAATCAAAAAATTCTTGAACCCGGGTCAGGAAAACCTCACGGGGTGAGCCGGGAGGAATCAGGCCGAATTCAAAAACGATCACCGCCATGAGATTCGGGGTGGAATGTTAGTGTTAGGTGTGCTTGTGCATGCTGGATTTGGGACGGCATAATTTTTGGCCTAGAAATCAAAAATTCCTGAGCCTGGGGTCAGGAATACATCACACGGTGAGCCGGACGGAATCAGGCCCAATGCAAAAATGAACACTGCCATGAGATTGGGGATGGAATTTAAGGGGTAGGTGTGCTTTGGCATGCTCGATTTGGGACGGCACAATTTTGGCCCAGAAATCAAAAAATTCCTGACCCCGGGGTCAGGAAAACCTCACGGGGTGAGCCGGGCGGAATCAGTAAATAGCGTAATGTCAGTAAATAGCGTAAAGTAACGTCAGTTAAGTAAATAGCGTAAAGTAACTAAATAGCGTAAGTTAAGTAAGTAATGTAAGTTAAGTAAATAGCATAAAGTAAGTAAGTAACGTAAGATAAGTAAGTAACGTAAGTTAAGTAAATAGCGTAAACTAAGTAACGTAAGATATTAGCTTACGTTACTTACTTACTTAACGCTATTTACTTACTTTACGCTATTTACATATCGTAAGTTAAGTAAGTAACGTAAGATAAGTAAATAGCGTAAAGAAAGTAAAGAGCGTAAGTTAAGTAAGTAACGTAAGTTAAGTAAATAGCATAAAGTAAGTAAGTAAGGTAAGATAAGTAAGTAAGGTAAGGTAAGTAAATAGCGTGAAGTAAGTAAATAGCGTAAGTTAAGTAAGTAACGTGTTATGTAAATATCTTAAAGTAAGTAAGTAACGTAAGATAATAAGTAACGTAAGGTAAGTAAATAGCATAAAGTAAGTAACGTAAGTTAAGTAAATAGCGTAAAGTAAGTAAATAGTGTTATGTAAGTAAGTAACGGCAACAATTCAGGCTCGCCCTCGTCCCCGTAGAAAGGCACGCTCTCCATCTCGCTGTCAGCCACTGCAGCTTTCATCTTTCTCTGTAGCGAGGCGGACTTCGCAGTCGACTTTCCCTGCCGGTCCTCGTCCTTTCCCCTCGGGCACGCCGCCGCGCGGTGCCCCTCTTTGCCGCAGCACAGGCACGGCCCCTTCGCGTAGCGGCGCTCCTTCTCCTCTTCCCACGAACGTTGTCCAGGCCTCCCTGCGGTGTCTGAAGGGTGGGTGGGTTTCCCGTCTCGCCCCGACTTCACCGCCCGTCTCTGCGCGAACACCTCATGGGCATGCTCAGCCTTTTCCGCGAGCTGGATCCACCAATACAGGCTGTCAGGGTCATCTCGTCCCAGCGACCAGCGCAGCACTTTCGTGTTTAGACCATCCTTGAACAAATTTGGCCCAGAAATCAAAAAATTCCTGACCCCGGGGTCAGGAAAACCTAACGGGGTGAGCCGGGCGGAATCAGGCCGAATTCAAAAATGAACACCGCCATGAGATCCGGGGTGGAATGTTAGGATTAGGTGTGCTTTTGCGTGCTGGATTTGGGACGGCACAATTTTTGTCCCAGAAATCAAAAAATTCTTGACCCCGGGGTCAGGAAAACCTCACGGGGCGAGCCGGGCGGAATCAGGCCGAATGCAAAAACGATCTCCCCCATGAGATTCGGGGTGGAATGTAAGGGTTAGGAGTGCTTTTGCATGCTTGATTTGGGACGGCACAATTTTTGGCCCAGAAATCAAAAAATTCCTGACCCCGGGGTCAGGAAAACCTCACGGGGTGAGCCGGGCGGAATCAGTAAATAGCGTAATGTCAGTAAATAGCGTAAAGTAACGTCAGTTAAGTAAATAGCGTAAAGTAACTAAATAGCGTAAGTTAAGTAAGTAATGTAAGTTAAGTAAATAGCATAAAGTAAGTAAGTAACGTAAGATAAGTAAGTAACGTAAGTTAAGTAAATAGCGTAAACTAAGTAACGTAAGATATTAGCTTACGTTACTTACTTACTTAACGCTATTTACTTACTTTACGCTATTTACATATCGTAAGTTAAGTAAGTAACGTAAGATAAGTAAATAGCGTAAAGAAAGTAAATAGCGTAAAGTAACGTAAGTTAAGTAAATAGCGTAAAGTAAGTAAAGAGCGTAAGTTAAGTAAGTAACGTAAGTTAAGTAAATAGCATAAAGTAAGTAAGTAAGGTAAGATAAGTAAGTAAGGTAAGGTAAGTAAATAGCGTGAAGTAAGTAAATAGCGTAAGTTAAGTAAGTAACGTGTTATGTAAATATCTTAAAGTAAGTAAGTAACGTAAGATAATAAGTAACGTAAGGTAAGTAAATAGCATAAAGTAAGTAACGTAAGTTAAGTAAATAGCGTAAAGTAAGTAAATAGCGTTATGTAAGTAAGTAACGGCAACAAGTCAGGCTCGCCCTCGTCCCCGTAGAAAGGCACGCTCTCCATCTCGCTGTCAGCCACTGCAGCTTTCATCTTTCTCTGTAGCGAGGCGGACTTCGCAGTCGACTTTCCCTGCCGGTCCTCGCCCTTTCCCCTCGGGCACGCCGCCGCGCGGTGCCCCTCTTTGCCGCAGCACAGGCACGGCCCCTTCGCGTAGCGGCGCTCCTTCTCCTCTTCCCACGAACGTTGTCCAGGCCTCCCTGCGGTGTCCGAAGGGTGGGTGGGTTTCCCTTTTCGCCCCGACTTCACCGCCCGTCTCTGCGCGAACACCTCATGGGCATGCTCAGCCTTTCCCGCGAGCTGGATCCACCAATACAGGCTGTCAGGGTCATCTCGTCCCAGGGAACAGCGCAGCACTTTCGTGTTTAGACCATCCTTGAACAACTTTTGGCCCAGAAATGAAAAAATTCCTGACCCCGGGGTCAGGAAAACCTAACGGGGTGAGCCGGGCGGAATCAGGCCGAATTCAAAAATGAACACCGCCATGAGATCCGGGGTGGAATGTTAGGGTTAGGTGTGCTTTTGCATGCTGGATTTGGGACGGCACAATTTTTGTCCCAGAAATCAAAAAATTCTTGACCCCGGGGTCAGGAAAACCTCACGGGGCGAGCCGGGCGGAATCAGGCCGAATGCAAAAACGATCTCCCCCATGAGATTCGGGGTGGAATGTAAGGGTTAGGAGTGATTTTGCATGCTTGATTTGGGACGGCACAATTTTTGGCCCAGAAATCAAAAAATTCCTGACCCCGGGGTCAGGAAAACCTCACGGGGTGAGCCGGGCGGAATCAGTAAATAGCGTAATGTCAGTAAATTGCGTAAAGTAACGTCAGTTAAGTAAATAGCGTAAAGTAACTAAATAGCGTAAGTTAAGTAAGTAATGTAAGTTAAGTAAATAGCATAATGTAAGTAAGTAACGTAAGATAAGTAAGTAACGTAAGTTAAGTAAATAGCGTAAACTAAGTAACGTAAGATATTAGCTTACGTTACTTACTTACTTAACGCTATTTACTTACTTTACACTATTTACATATCGTAAGTTAAGTAAGTAACGTAAGATAAGTAAATAGCGTAAAGAAAGTAAATAGCGTAAAGTAACGTAAGTTAAGTAAATAGCGTAAAGTAAGTAAAGAGCGTAAGTTAAGTAAGTAACGTAAGTTAAGTAAAGAGCATAAAGTAAGTAAGTAAGGTAAGATAAGTAAGTAAGGTAAGGTAAGTAAATAGCGTAAGTTAAGTAAGTAACGTGTTATGTAAATATCTTAAAGTAAGTAAGTAACGTAAGATAATAAGTAACGTAAGGTAAGTAAATAGCATAAAGTAAGTAACGTAAGTTAAGTAAATAGCGTAAAGTAAGTAAATAGTGTTATGTAAGTAAGTAACGGCAACAATTCAGGCTCGCCCTCGTCCCCGTAGAAAGGCACGCTCTCCATCTCGCTGTCAGCCACTGCAGCTTTCATCTTTCTCTGTAGCGAGGCGGACTTCGCAGTCGACTTTCCCTGCCGGTCCTCGCCCTTTCCCCTCGGGCACGCCGCCGCGCGGTGCCCCTCTTTGCCGCAGCACAGGCACGGCCCCTTCGCGTAGCGGCGCTCCTTCTCCTCTTCCCACGAACGTTGTCCAGGCCTCCCTGCGGTGTCCGAAGGGTGGGTGGGTTTCCCGTCTCGCCCCGACTTCACCGCCCGTCTCTGCGCGAACACCTCATGGGCATGCTCAGCCTTTCCCGCGAGCTGGATCCACCAATACAGGCTGTCAGGGTCATCTCGTCCCAGCGACCAGCGCAGCACTTTCGTGTTTAGACCATCCTTGAACAACTTTTGGCCCAGAAATCAAAAAATTCCTGACCCCGGGGTCAGGAAAACCTAACGGGGTGAGCCGGGCGGAATCAGGCCGAATTCAAAAATGAACACCGCCATGAGATCCGGGGTGGAATGTTAGGGTTAGGTATGCTTTTGCATGCTGGATTTGGGACGGCACAATTTTTGTCCCAGAAATCAAAAAATTCTTGACCCCGGGGTCAGGAAAACCTCACGGGGCGAGCCGGGCGGAATCAGGCCGAATGCAAAAACGATCTCCCCCATGAGATTCGGGGTGGAATGTAAGGGTTAGGAGTGCTTTTGCATGCTTGATTTGGGACGGCACAATTTTTGTCCCAGAAATCAAAAAATTCTTGACCCCGGGGTCAGGAAAACCTCACGCGGTGAGCCGGGCGGAATCAGGCCGAATTCAAAAACGATCTCCGCCATGAGATTCGGGGTGGAATGTTAGGGTTAGGTGTGCTTTTGCATGCTGGATTTGGGACGGCATAATTTTTGGCCTAGAAATCAAAAAATTCCTGAGCCCGGGGTCAGGAAAACATCACACGGTGAGCCGGACGGAATCAGGCCCAATGCAAAAATGAACACTGCCATGAGATTGGGGATGGAATTTAAGGGGTAGGTGTGCTTTGGCATGCTCGATTTGGGACGGCACAATTTTTGGCCCAGAAATCAAAAAATTCCTGACCCCGGGGTCAGGAAAACCTCACGGGGTGTGCCGGGTGGAATCAGTAAATAGCGTAATGTCAGTAAATAGCGTAAAGTAACGTCAGTTAAGTAAATAGCGTAAAGTAACTAAATAGCGTAAGTTAAGTAAGTAATGTAAGTTAAGTAAATAGCATAAAGTAAGTAAGTAACGTAAGATAAGTAAGTAACGTAAGTTAAGTAAATAGCGTAAACTAAGTAACGTAAGATATTAGCTTACGTTACTTACTTACTTAACGCTATTTACTTACTTTACACTATTTACATATCGTAAGTTAAGTAAGTAACGTAAGATAAGTAAATAGCATAAAGAAAGTAAATAGCGTAAAGTAACGTAAGTTAAGTAAATAGCGTAAAGTAAGTAAAGAGCGTAAGTTAAGTAAGTAACGTAAGTTAAGTAAATAGCATAAAGTAAGTAAGTAAGGTAAGATAAGTAAGTAAGGTAAGGTAAGTAAATAGCGTGAAGTAAGTAAATAGCGTAAGTTAAGTAAGTAACGTGTTATGTAAATATCTTAAAGTAAGTAAGTAACGTAAGATAATAAGTAACGTAAGGTAAGTAAATAGCATAAAGTAAGTAACGTAAGTTAAGTAAATAGCGTAAAGTAAGTAAATAGCGTTATGTAAGTAAGTAACGGCAACAATTCAGGATCGCCCTCGTCCCCGTAGAAAGGCACGCTCTCCATCTCGCTGTCAGCCACTGCAACTTTCATCTTTCTCTGTAGCGAGGCGGACTTCGTAGTCGACTTTCCCTGCCGGTCCTCGCCCTTTCCCCTCGGGCACGCCGCCGCGCGGTGCCCCTCTTTGCCGCAGCACAGGCACGGCCCCTTCGCGTAGCGGCGCTCCTTCTCCTCTTCCCATGAACGTTGTCCAGGCCTCCCTGCGGTGTCCGAAGGGTGGGTGGGTTTCCCGTCTCGCCCCGACTTCACCACCCGTCTCTGCGCGAACACCTCATGGGCATGCTCAGCCTTTCCCGCGAGCTGGATCCACCAATACAGGCTGTCAGGGTCATCTCGTCCCAGCGACCAGCGCAGCACTTTCGTGTTTAGACCATCCTTGAACAACTTTTGGCCCAGAAATCAAAAATTCCTGACCCCGGGGTCAGGAAAACCTAACGGGGTGAGCCGGGCGGAATCAGGCCGAATTCAAAAATGAACACCGCCATGAGATCCGGGGTGGAATGTTAGGGTTAGGTGTGCTTTTGCGTGCTGGATTTGGGACGGCACAATTTTTGTCCCAGAAATCAAAAAATTCTTGACCCCGGGGTCAGGAAAACCTCAGGGGGCGAGCCGGGCGGAATCAGGCCGAATGCAAAAACGATCTCCCCCATGAGATTCGGGGTGGAATGTAAGGGTTAGGAGTGCTTTTGCATGCTTGATTTGGGACGGCACAATTTTTGTCCCAGAAATCAAAAAATTCTTGACCCCGGGGTCAGGAAAACCTCACGCGGTGAGCCGGGCGGAATCAGGCCGAATTCAAAAACGATCTCCGCCATGAGATTCGGGGTGGAATGGTAGGGTTAGGTGTGCTTTTGCATGCTGGATTTGGGACGGCATAATTTTTGGCCTAGAAATCAAAAAATTCCTGAGCCCGGGGTCAGGAAAACATCACACGGTGAGCCGGACGGAATCAGGCCCAATGCAAAAATGAACACTGCCATGAGATTGGGGATGGAATTTAAGGGGTAGGTGTGCTTTGGCATGCTCGATTTGGGACGGCACAATTTTTGGCCCAGAAATCAAAAAATTCCTGACCCCGGGGTCAGGAAAACCTCACGGGGTGAGCCGGGCGGAATCAGTAAATAGCGTAATGTCAGTAAATAGCGTAAAGTAACGTCAGTTAAGTAAATAGCGTAAAGTAAGTAAAGAGCGTAAGTTAAGTAAGTAACGTAAGTTAAGTAAATAGCATAAAGTAAGTAAGTAAGGTAAGATAAGTAAGTAAGGTAAGGTAAGTAAATAGCGTGAAGTAAGTAAATAGCGTAAGTTAAGTAAGTAACGTGTTATGTAAATATCTTAAAGTAAGTAAGTAACGTAAGATAATAAGTAACGTAAGGTAAGTAAATAGCATAAAGTAAGTAACATAAGTTAAGTAAATAGCGTAAAGTAAGTAAATAGCGTTATGTAAGTAAGTAACGGCAACAATTCAGGCTCGCCCTCATCCCCGTAGAAAGGCACGCTCTCCATCTCGCTGTCAGCCACTGCAGCTTTCATCTTTCTCTGTAGCGAGGCGGACTTCGCAGTCGACTTTCCCTGCCGGTCCTCGCCCTTTCCCCTCGGGCACGCCGCCGCGCGGTGCCCCTCTTTGCCGCAGCACAGGCACGGCCCCTTCGCGTAGCGGCGCTCCTTCTCCTCTTCCCACGAACGTTGTCCAGGCCTCCCTGCGGTGTCCGAAGGGTGGGTGGGTTTCCCTTTTCGCCCCGACTTCACCGCCCGTCTCTGCGCGAACACCTCATGGGCATGCTCAGCCTTTCCCGCGAGCTGGATCCACCAATACAGGCTGTCAGGGTCATCTCGTCCCAGCGACCAGCGCAGCACTTTCGTGTTTAGACCATCCTTGAACAAATTTTGGCCCAGAAATGAAAAAATTCCTGACCCCGGGGTCAGGAAAACCTAACGGGGTGAGCCGGGCGGAATCAGGCCGAATTCAAAAATGAACACCGCCATGAGATCCGGGGTGGAATGTTAGGGTTAGGTGTGCTTTTGCATGCTGGATTTGGGACGGCACAATTTTTCTCCCAGAAATCAAAAAATTCTTGACCCCCGGGTCAGGAAAACCTCACGGGGCGAGCCGGGCTTAATCAGGCCGAATGCAAAAACGATCTCCCCCATGAGATTCGGGGTGGAATGTAAGGGTTAGGAGTGCTTTTGCATGCTTGATTTGGGACGGCACAATTTTTGGCCCAGAAATCAAAAAATTCCTGACCCCGGGGTCAGGAAAACCTCACGGGGTGAGCCGGGTGGAATCAGTAAATAGCGTAATGTCAGTAAATAGCGTAAAGTAACGTCAGTTAAGTAAATAGCGTAAAGTAACTAAATAGCGTAAGTTAAGTAAGTAATGTAAGTTAAGTAAATAGCATAAAGTAAGTAAGTAACGTAAGATAAGTAAGTAACGTAAGTTAAGTAAATAGCGTAAACTAAGTAACGTAAGATATTAGCTTACGTTACTTACTTACTTAACGCTATTTACTTACTTTACACTATTTACATATCGTAAGTTAAGTAAGTAACGTAAGATAAGTAAATAGCGTAAAGAAAGTAAATAGCGTAAAGTAACGTAAGTTAAGTAAATAGCGTAAAGTAAGTAAAGAGCGTAAGTTAAGTAAGTAACGTAAGTTAAGTAAAGAGCATAAAGTAAGTAAGTAAGGTAAGATAAGTAAGTAAGGTAAGGTAAGTAAATAGCGTAAGTTAAGTAAGTAACGTGTTATGTAAATATCTTAAAGTAAGTAAGTAACGTAAGATAATAAGTAACGTAAGGTAAGTAAATAGCATAAAGTAAGTAACGTAAGTTAAGTAAATAGCGTAAAGTAAGTAAATAGTGTTATGTAAGTAAGTAATGGCAACAATTCAGGCTCGCCCTCGTCCCCGTAGAAAGGCACGCTCTCCATCTCGCTGTCAGCCACTGCAGCTTTCATCTTTCTCTGTAGCGAGGCGGACTTCGCAGTCGACTTTCCCTGCCGGTCCTCGCCCTTTCCCCTCGGGCACGCCGCCGCGCGGTGCCCCTCTTTGCCGCAGCACAGGCACGGCCCCTTCGCGTAGCGGCGCTCCTTCTCCTCTTCCCACGAACGTTGTCCAGGCCTCCCTGCGGTGTCCGAAGGGTGGGTGGGTTTCCCGTCTCGCCCCGACTTCACCGCCCGTCTCTGCGCGAACACCTCATGGGCATGCTCAGCCTTTCCCGCGAGCTGGATCCACCAATACAGGCTGTCAGGGTCATCTCGTCGCAGCGACTAGCGCAGCACTTTCGTGTTTAGACCATCCTTGAACAACTTTTGGCCCAGAAATGAAAAAATTCCTTACCCCGGGGTCAGGAAAACCCAACGGGGTGAGCCGGGCGGAATCAGGCCGAATTCAAAAATGAACACCGCCATGAGATCCGGGGTGGAATGTTAGGGTTAGGTGTGCTTTTGCATGCTGGATTTGGGACGGCACAATTTTTCTCCCAGAAATCAAAAAATTCTTGACCCCGGGGTCAGGAAAACCTCACGGGGCGAACCGGGCGGAATCAGGCCGAATGCAAAAACGATCTCCCCCATGAGATTCGGGGTGGAATGTAAGGGTTAGGAGTGCTTTTGCATGCTTGATTTGGGACGGCACAATTTTTGGCCCAGAAATCAAAAAATTCCTGACCCCGGGGTCAGGAAAACCTCACGGGGTGAGCCGGGCGGAATCAGTAAATAGCGTAATGTCAGTAAATAGCGTAAAGTAACGTCAGTTAAGTAAATAGCGTTAAGTAACTAAATAGCGTAAGTTAAGTAAGTAATGTAAGTTAAGTAAATAGCATAAAGTAAGTAAGTAACGTAAGATAAGTAAGTAACGTAAGTTAAGTAAATAGCGTAAACTAAGTAACGTAAGATATTAGCTTACGTTACTTACTTACTTAACGCTATTTACTTACTTTACACTATTTACATATCGTAAGTTAAGTAAGTAACGTAAGATAAGTAAATAGCGTAAAGAAAGTAAATAGCGTAAAGTAACGTAAGTTAAGTAAATAGCGTAAAGTAAGTAAAGAGCGTAAGTTAAGTAAGTAACGTAAGTTAAGTAAATAGCATAAAGTAAGTAAGTAAGGTAAGATAAGTAAGTAAGGTAAGGTAAGTAAATAGCGTGAAGTAAGTAAATAGCGTAAATTAAGTAAGTAACGTGTTATGTAAATATCTTAAAGTAAGTAAGTAACGTAAGATAATAAGTAACGTAAGGTAAGTAAATAGCATAAAGTAAGTAACGTAAGTTAAGTAAATAGCGTAAAGTAAGTAAATAGCGTTATGTAAGTAAGTAACGGCAACAATTCAGGCTCGCCCTCGTCCCCGTAGAAAGGCACGCTCTCCATCTCGCTGTCAGCCACTGCAGCTTTCATCTTTCTCTGTAGCGAGGCGGACTTCGCAGTCGACTTTCCCTGCCGGTCCTCACCCTTTCCCCTCGGGCACGCCGCCGCGCGGCGCCCCTCTTTGCCGCAGCACAGGCACGGCCCCTTCGCGTAGCGGCGCTCCTTCTCCTCTTCCCACGAACGTTGTCCAGGCCTCCCTGCGGTGTCCGAAGGGTGGGTGGGTTTCCCGTCTCGCCCCGACTTCACCGCCCGTCTCTGCGCGAACACCTCATGGGCATGCTCAGCCTTTCCCGCGAGCTGGATCCACCAATACAGGCTGTCAGGGTCATCTCGTCCCAGCGACCAGCGCAGCATTTTCGTGTTTAGACCATCCTTGAACAACTTTTGGCCCAGAAATCAAAAAATTCCTGACCCCGGGGTGAGGAAAACCTCACGGGGCGAGCCGGGCGGAATCAGGCCGAATGCAAAAACGATCTCCCCCATGAGATTCGGGTTGGAATGTAAGGGTTAGGAGTGCTTTTGCATGCTTGATTTGGGACGGCACAATTTTTGGCGCAGAAATCAAAAAATTCCTGACCCCGGGGTCAGGAAAACCTAACGGGGTGAGCCGGGCGGAATCAGGCCGAATTCAAAAATGAACACCGCCATGAGATCCGGGGTGGAATGTTAGGGTTAGGTATGCTTTTGCATGCTGGATTTGGGACGGCACAATTTTTGTCCCAGAAATCAAAAAATTCTTGACCCCGGGGTCAGGAAAACCTCACGGGGCGAGCCGGGCGGAATCAGGCCGAATGCAAAAACGATCTCCCCCATGAGATTCGGGTTGGAATGTAAGGGTTAGGAGTGCTTTTGCATGCTTGATTTGGGACGCCACAATTTTTGTCCAAGAAATCAAAAAATTCTTGACCCCGGGGTCAGGAAAACCTCACGCGGTGAGCCGGGCGGAATCAGGCCGAATTCAAAAACGATCTCCGCCATGAGATTCGGGGTGGAATGTTAGGGTTAGGTGTGCTTTTGCATGCTGGATTTGGGACGGCATAATTTTTGGCCTAGAAATCAAAAAATTCCTGAGCCCGGGGTCAGGAAAACATCACACGGTGAGCCGGACGGAATCAGGCCCAATGCAAAAATGAACACTGCCATGAGATTGGGGGTGGAATTTAAGGGGTAGGTGTGCTTTGGCATGCTCGATTTGGGACGGCACAATTTTTGGCCCAGAAATCAAAAAATTCCTGACCCCGGGGTCAGGAAAACCTCACGGGGTGTGCCGGGCGGAATCAGTAAATAGCGTAATGTCAGTAAATAGCGTAAAGTAACGTCAGTTAAGTAAATAGCGTAAAGTAACTAAATAGCGTAAGTTAAATAAGTAATGTAAGTTAAGTAAATAGCATAAAGTAAGTAAGTAACGTAAGATAAGTAAGTAACGTAAGTTAAGTAAATAGCGTAAACTAAGTAACGTAAGATATTAGCTTACGTTACTTACTTACTTAACGCTATTTACTTACTTTACCCTATTTACATATCGTAAGTTAAGTAAGTAACGTAAGATAAGTAAATAGCATAAAGAAAGTAAATAGCGTAAAGTAACGTAAGTTAAGTAAATAGCGTAATGTAAGTAAAGAGCGTAAGTTAAGTAAGTAACGTAAGTTAAGTAAATAGCATAAAGTAAGTAAGTAAGGTAAGATAAGTAAGTAAGGTAAGGTAAGTAAATAGCGTGAAGTAAGTAAATAGCGTAAGTTAAGTAAGTAACGTGTTATGTAAATATCTTAAAGTAAGTAAGTAACGTAAGATAATAAGTAACGTAAGGTAAGTAAATAGCATAAAGTAAGTAACGTAAGTTAAGTAAATAGCGTAAAGTAAGTAAATAGCGTTATGTAAGTAAGTAACGGCAACAATTCAGGCTCGCCCTCGTCCCCGTAGAAAGGCACGCTCTCCATCTCGCTGTCAGCCACTGCAACTTTCATCTTTCTCTGTAGCGAGGCGGACTTCGTAGTCGACTTTCCCTGCCGGTCCTCGCCCTTTCCCCTCGGGCACGCCGCCGCGCGGTGCCCCTCTTTGCCGCAGCACAGGCACGGCCCCTTCGCGTAGCGGCGCTCCTTCTCCTCTTCCCACGAACGTTGTCCAGGCCTCCCTGCGGTGTCCAAAGGGTGGGTGGGTTTCCCGTCTCGCCCCGACTTCACCACCCGTCTCTGCACGAACACCTCATGGGCATGCTCAGCCTTTCCCGCGAGCTGGATCCACCAATACAGGCTGTCAGGGTCATCTCGTCCCAGCGACCAGCGCAGCACTTTCGTGTTTAGACCATCCTTGAACAACTTTTGGCCCAGAAATCAAAAAATTCCTGACCCCGGGGTCAGGAAAACCTAACGGGGTGAGCCGGGCGGAATCAGGCCGAATTCAAAAATGAACACCGCCATGAGATCCGGGGTGGAATGTTAGGGTTAGGTGTGCTTTTACGTGCTGGATTTGGGACGGCACAATTTTTGTCCCAGAAATCAAAAAATTCTTGACCCCGGGGTCAGGAAAACCTCACGGGGCGAGCCGGGCGGAATCAGGCCGAATGCAAAAACGATCTCCCCCATGAGATTCGGGGTGGAATGTAAGGGTTAGGAGTGCTTTTGCATGCTTGATTTGGGACGGCACAATTTTTGTCCCAGAAATCAAAAAATTCTTGACCCCGGGGTCAGGAAAACCTCACGCGGTGAGCCGGGAGGAATCAGGCCGAATTCAAAAACGATCTCCGCCATGAGATTCGGGGTGGAATGTTAGGGTTAGGTGTGCTTTTGCATGCTGGATTTGGGACGGCATAATTTTTGGCCTAGAAATCAAAAAATTCCTGAGCCCGGGGTCAGGAAAACATCACACGGTGAGCCGGACGGAATCAGGCCCAATGCAAAAATGAACACTGCCATGAGATTGGGGATGGAATTTAAGGGGTAGGTGTGCTTTGGCATGCTCGATTTGGGACGGCACAATTTTTGGCCCAGAAATCAAAAAATTCCTGACCCCGGGGTCAGGAAAACCTCACGGGGTGAGCCGGGCGGAATCAGTAAATAGCGTAATGTCAGTAAATAGCGTAAAGTAATGTCAGTTAAGTAAATAGCGTAAAGTAAGTAAAGAGCGTAAGTTAAGTAAGTAACGTAAGTTAAGTAAATAGCATAAAGTAAGTAAGTAAGGTAAGATAAGTAAGTAAGGTAAGGTAAGTAAATAGCGTGAAGTAAGTAAATAGCGTAAGTTAAGTAAGTAACGTGTTATGTAAATATCTTAAAGTAAGTAAGTAACGTAAGATAATAAGTAACGTAAGGTAAGTAAATAGCATAAAGTAAGTAACGTAAGTTAAGTAAATAGCGTAAAGTAAGTAAATAGCGTTATGTAAGTAAGTAACGGCAACAATTCAGGCTCGCCCTCGTCCCCGTAGAAAGGCACGCTCTCCATCTCGCTGTCAGCCACTGCAGCTTTCATCTTTCTCTGTAGCGAGGCGGACTTCGCAGTCGACTTTCCCTGCCGGTCCTCGCCCTTTCCCCTCGGGCACACCGCCGCGCGGTGCCCCTCTTTGCCGCAGCACAGGCACGGCCCCTTCGCGTAGCGGCGCTCCTTCTCCTCTTCCCACGAACGTTGTCCAGGCCTCCCTGCGGTGTCCGAAAGGTGGGTGGGTTTCCCGTCTCGCCCCGACTTCACCGCCCGTCTCTGCGCGAACACCTCATGGGCATGCTCAGCCTTTCCCGCGAGCTGGATCCACCAATACAGGCTGTCAGGGTCATCTCGTCCCAGCGACCAGCGCAGCACTTTCGTGTTTAGACCATCCTTGAACAACTTTTGGCCCAGAAATCAAAAAATTCCTGACCCCGGGGTCAGGAAAACCTAACGGGGTGAGCCGGGCGGAATCAGGTCGAATTCAAAAATGAACACCGCCATGAGATCCGGGGTGGAATGTTAGAGTTAGGTATGCTTTTGCATGCTGGATTTGGGACGGCACAATTTTTCTCCCAGAAATCAAAAAATTCTTGACCCCGGGGTCAGGAAAACATCACACGGTGAGCCGGACGGAATCAGGCCCAATGCAAAAATGAACACTGCCATGAGATTGGGGGTGGAATTTAAGGGGTAGGTGTGCTTTGGCATGCTCGATTTGGGACGGCACAATTTTTGGCCCAGAAATCAAAAAATTCCTGACCCCGGGGTCAGGAAAACCTCACGGGGTGTGCCGGGCGGAATCAGTAAATAGCGTAATGTCAGTAAATAGCGTAAAGTAACGTCAGTTAAGTAAATAGCGTAAAGTAACTAAATAGCGTAAGTTAAGTAAGTAATGTAAGTTAAGTAAATAGCATAAAGTAAGTAAGTAACGTAAGATAAGTAAGTAACGTAAGTTAAGTAAATAGCGTAAACTAAGTAACGTAAGATATTAGCTTACGTTACTTACTTACTTAACGCTATTTACTTACTTTACCCTATTTACATATCGTAAGTTAAGTAAGTAACGTAAGATAAGTAAATAGCGTAAAGAAAGTAAATAGCGTAAAGTAACGTAAGTTAAGTAAATAGCGTAAAGTAAGTAAAGAGCGTAAGTTAAGTAAGTAACGTAAGTTAAGTAAATAGCATAAAGTAAGTAAGTAAGGTAAGATAAGTAAGTAAGGTAAGGTAAGTAAATAGCGTGAAGTAAGTAAATAGCGTAAATTAAGTAAGTAACGTGTTATGTAAATATCTTAAAGTAAGTAAGTAACGTAAGATAATAAGTAACGTAAGGTAAGTAAATAGCATAAAGTAAGTAACGTAAGTTAAGTAAATAGCGTAAAGTAAGTAAATAGCGTTATGTAAGTAAGTAACGGCAACAATTCAGGCTCGCCCTCGTCCCCGTAGAAAGGCACGCTCTCCATCTCGCTGTCAGCCACTGCAGCTTTCATCTTTCTCTGTAGCGAGGCGGACTTCGCAGTCGACTTTCCCTGCCGGTCCTCACCCTTTCCCCTCGGGCACGCCGCCGCGCGGCGCCCCTCTTTGCCGCAGCACAGGCACGGCCCCTTCGCGTAGCGGCGCTCCTTCTCCTCTTCCCACGAACGTTGTCCAGGCCTCCCTGCGGTGTCCGAAGGGTGGGTGGGTTTCCCGTCTCGCCCCGACTTCACCGCCCGTCTCTGCGCGAACACCTCATGGGCATGCTCAGCCTTTCCCGCGAGCTGGATCCACCAATACAGGCTGTCAGGGTCATCTCGTCCCAGCGACCAGCGCAGCATTTTCGTGTTTAGACCATCCTTGAACAACTTTTGGCCCAGAAATCAAAAAATTCCTGACCCCGGGGTGAGGAAAACCTCACGGGGCGAGCCGGGCGGAATCAGGCCGAATGCAAAAACGATCTCCCCCATGAGATTCGGGTTGGAATGTAAGGGTTAGGAGTGCTTTTGCATGCTTGATTTGGGACGGCACAATTTTTGGCGCAGAAATCAAAAAATTCCTGACCCCGGGGTCAGGAAAACCTAACGGGGTGAGCCGGGCGGAATCAGGCCGAATTCAAAAATGAACACCGCCATGAGATCCGGGGTGGAATGTTAGGGTTAGGTGTGCATTTGCATGCTGGATTTGGGACGGCACAATTTTTCTCCCAGAAATCAAAAAATTCTTGACCCCGGGGTCAGGAAAACCTCACGGGGCGAGTCGGGCGGAATCAGGCCGAATGCAAAAACGATCTCCCCCATGAGATTCGGGGTGGAATGTAAGTGTTAGGAGTGCTTTTGCATGCTTGATTTGGGACGGCACAATTTTTGGCCCAGAAATCAAAAAATTCCTGACCCCGGGGTCAGGAAAACCTCACGGGGTGAGCCGGGCGGAATCAGTAAATAGCGTAATGTCAGTAAATAGCGTAAAGTAACGTCAGTTAAGTAAATAGCGTAAAGTAACTAAATAGCGTAAGTTAAGTAAGTAATGTAAGTTAAGTAAATAGCATAAAGTAAGTAAGTAACGTAAGATAAGTAAGTAACGTAAGTTAAGTAAATAGCGTAAACTAAGTAACGTAAGATATTAGCTTACGTTACTTACTTACTTAACGCTATTTACTTACTTTACACTATTTACATATCGTAAGTTAAGTAAGTAACGTAAGATAAGTAAATAGCGTAAAGAAAGTAAATAGCGTAAAGTAACGTAAGTTAAGTAAATAGCGTAAAGTAAGTAAAGAGCGTAAGTTAAGTAAGTAACGTAAGTTAAGTAAAGAGCATAAAGTAAGTAAGTAAGGTAAGATAAGTAAGTAAGGTAAGGTAAGTAAATAGCGTAAGTTAAGTAAGTAACGTGTTATGTAAATATCTTAAAGTAAGTAAGTAACGTAAGATAATAAGTAACGTAAGGTAAGTAAATAGCATAAAGTAAGTAACGTAAGTTAAGTAAATAGCGTAAAGTAAGTAAATAGTGTTATGTAAGTAAGTAACGGCAACAATTCAGGCTCGCCCTCGTCCCCGTAGAAAGGCACGCTCTCCATCTCGTTGTCAGCCACTGCAGCTTTCATCTTTCTCTGTAGCGAGGCGGACTTCGCAGTCGACTTTCCCTGCCGGTCCTCGCCCTTTCCCCTCGGGCACGCCGCCGCGCGGTGCCCCTCTTTGCCGCAGCACAGGCACGGCCCCTTCGCGTAGCGGCGCTCCTTCTCCTCTTCCCACGAACGTTGTCCAGGCCTCCCTGCGGTCTCCGAAGGGTGGGTGGGTTTCCCGTCTCGCCCCGACTTCACCGCCCGTCTCTGCGCGAACACCTCATGGGCATGCTCAGCCTTTCCCGCGAGCTGGATCCACCAATACAGGCTGTCAGGGTCATCTCGTCCCAGCGACCAGCGCAGCACTTTCGTGTTTAGACCATCCTTGAACAACATTTGGCCCAGAAATCAAAAAATTCCTGACCCCGGGGTCAGGAAAACCTAACGGGGTGAGCCGGGCGGAATCAGGCCGAATTCAAAAATGAACACCGCCATGAGATCCGGGGTGGAATGTTAGGGTTAGGTGTGCTTTTGCATGCTGGATTTGGGATGGCACAATTTTTGTCCCAGAAATCAAAAAATTCTTGACCCCGGGGTCAGGAAAACCTCACGGGGCGAGCCAGGCGGAATCAGGCCGAATGCAAAAACGATCTCCCCCATGAGATTAAGGGTGGAATGTAAGGGTTAGGAGTGCTTTTGCATGCTTGATTTGGGACGGCACAATTTTTGGCCCAGAAATCAAAAAATTCCTGACCCCGGGGTCAGGAAAACCTCACGGGGTGAGCCGGGCGGAATCAGTAAATAGCGTAATGTCAGTAAATAGCGTAAAGTAACGTCAGTTAAGTAAATAGCGTAAAGTAACTAAATAGCGTAAGTTAAGTAAGTAATGTAAGTTAAGTAAATAGCATAAAGTAAGTAAGTAACGTAAGATAAGTAAGTAACGTAAGTTAAGTAAATAGCGTAAACTAAGTAACGTAAGATATTAGCTTGCGTTACTTACTTACTTAACGCTATTTACTTACTTTACGCTATTTACATATCGTAAGTTAAGTAAGTAACGTAAGATAAGTAAATAGCGTAAAGAAAGTAAATAGCGTAAAGTAACGTAAGTTAAGTAAATAGCGTAAAGTAAGTAAAGAGCGTAAGTTAAGTAAGTAACGTAAGTTAAGTAAATAGCATAAAGTAAGTAAGGTAAGATAAGTAAGTAAGGTAAGGTAAGTAAATAGCGTGAAGTAAGTAAATAGCGTAAGTTAAGTAAGTAACGTGTTATGTAAATATCTTAAAGTAAGTAAGTAACGTAAGATAATAAGTAACGTAAGGTAAGTAAATAGCATAAAGTAAGTAACGTAAGTTAAGTAAATAGCGTAAAGTAAGTAAATAGCGTTATGTAAGTAAGTAACGGCAACAATTCAGGCTCGCCCTCGTCCCCGTAGAAAGGCACGCTCTCCATCTCGCTGTCAGCCACTGCAGCTTTCATCTTTCTCTGTAGCGAGGCGCACTTCGCAGTCGACTTTCCCTGCCGGTCCTCGCCCTTTCCCCTCGGGCACGCCGCCGCGCGGTGCCCCTCTTTGCCGCAGCACAGGCACGGCCCCTTCGCGTAGCGGCGCTCCTTCTCCTCTTCCCACGAACGTTGTCCAGGCCTCCCTGCGGTGTCCGAAGGGTGGGTGGGTTTCCCGTCTCGCCCCGACTTCACCGCCCGTCTCTGCGCGAACACCTCATGGGCATGCTCAGCCTTTCCCGCGAGCTGGATCCACCAATACAGGCTGTCAGGGTCATCTCGTCCCAGCGACCAGCGCAGCACTTTCGTGTTTAGACCATCCTTGAACAACTTTTGGCCCAGAAATCAAAAAATTCTTGACCCCGGGGTCAGGAAAACCTCACGGGGCGAGCCGGGCGGAATAAGGCCGAATGCAAAAACGATCTCCCCCATGAGATTCGGGGTGGAATGTAAGGGTTAGGAGTGCTTTTGCATGCTTGATTTGGGACGGCACAATTTTTGGCCCAGAAATCAAAAAATTCCTGACCCCGGGGTGAGGAAAACCTCACGGGGTGAGCCGGGCGGAATCAGGCCGAATTCAAAAACGATCTCCGCCATGAGATTCGGGGTGGAATGTTAGGGTTAGGTGTGCTTTTGCATGCTGGATTTGGGACGGCATAATTTTTGGCCTAGAAATCAAAAAATTCCTGAGCCCGGGGTCAGGAAAACATCACACGGTGAGCCGGACGGAATCAGGCCCAATGCAAAAATGAACACTGCCATGAGATTGGGGGTGGAATTTAAGGGGTAGGTGTGCTTTGGCATGCTCGATTTGGGACGGCACAATTTTTGGCCCAGAAATCAAAAAATTCCTGACCCCGGGGTCAGTAAAACCTCACGGGGTGTGCCGGGCAGAATCAGTAAATAGCGTAATGTCAGTAAATAGCGTAAAGTAACGTCAGTTAAGTAAATAGCGTAAAGTAACTAAATAGCGTAAGTTAAGTAAGTAATGTAAGTTAAGTAAATAGCATAAAGTAAGTAAGTAACGTAAGATAAGTAAGTAACGTAAGTTAAGTAAATAGCGTAAACTAAGTAACGTAAGATATTAGCTTACGTTACTTACTTACTTAACGCTATTTACTTACTTTACGCTATTTACATATCTTAAGTTATGTAAGTAACGTAAGATAAGTAAATAGCGTAAAGAAAGTAAATAGCATAAAGTAACGTAAGTTAAGTAAATAGCGTAAAGTAAGTAAAGAGCGTAAGTTAAGTAAGTAACGTAAGTTAAGTAAATAGCATAAAGTAAGTAAGTAAGGTAAGATAAGTAAGTAAGGTAAGGTAAGTAAATAGCGTGAAGTAAGTAAATAGCGTAAGTTAAGTAAGTAACGTGTTATGTAAATATCTTAAAGTAAGTAAGTAACGTAAGATAATAAGTAACGTAAGGTAAGTAAATAGCATAAAGTAAGTAACGTAAGTTAAGTAAATAGCGTAAAGTAAGTAAATAGCGTTATGTAAGTAAGTAACGGCAACAATTCAGGCTCGCCCTCGTCCCCGTAGAAAGGCACGCTCTCCATCTCGCTGTCAGCCACTGCAGCTTTCATCTTTCTCTGTAGCGAGGCGCAATTCGCAGTCGACTTTCCCTGCCGGTCCTCGCCCTTTCCCCTCGGGCACGCCGCCGCGCGGTGCCCCTCTTTGCCGCAGCACAGGCACGGCCCCTTCGCGTAGCGGCGCTCCTTCTCCTCTTCCCACGAACGTTGTCCAGGCCTCCCTGCGGTGTCCGAAGGGTGGGTGGGTTTCCCGTCTCGCCCCGACTTCACCGCCCGTCTCTGCGCGAACACCTCATGGGCATGCTCAGCCTTTCCCGCGAGCTGGATCCACCAATACAGGCTGTCAGGGTCATCTCGTCCCAGCGACCAGCGCAGCACTTTCGTGTTTAGACCATCCTTGAACAACTTTTGGCCCAGAAATCAAAAAATTCCTGACCCCGGGGTCAGGAAAACCTAACGGGGTGAGCCGGGCGGAATCAGGCCGAATTCAAAAATGAACACCGCCATGAGATCCGGGGTGGAATGTTAGGGTTAGGTGTGCTTTTGCATGCTGGATTTGGGACGGCACAATTTTTGTCCCAGAAATCAAAAAATTCTTGACCCCGGGGTCAGGAAAACCTCACGGGGCGAGCCGGGCGGAATAAGGCCGAATGCAAAAACGATCTCCCCCATGAGATTCGGGGTGGAATGTAAGGGTTAGGAGTGCTTTTGCATGCTTGATTTGGGACGGCACAATTTTTGGCCCAGAAATCAAAAAATTCCTGACCCCGGGGTCAGGATAACCTCACGGGGTGAGCCGGGCGGAATCAGGCCGAATTCAAAAACGATCTCCGCCATGAGATTCGGGGTGGAATGTTAGGGTTAGGTGTGCTTTTGCATGCTGGATTTGGGACGGCATAATTTTTGGCCTAGAAATCAAAAAATTCCTGAGCCCGGGGTCAGGAAAACATCACACGGTGAGCCGGACGGAATCAGGCCCAATGCAAAAATGAACACTGCCATGAGATTGGGGGTGGAATTTAAGGGGTAGGTGTGCTTTGGCATGCTCGATTTGGGACGGCACAATTTTTGGCCCAGAAATCAAAAAATTCCTGACCCCGGGGTCAGTAAAACCTCACGGGGTGTGCCGGGCGGAATCAGTAAATAGCGTAATGTCAGTAAATAGCGTAAAGTAACGTCAGTTAAGTAAATAGCGTAAAGTAACTAAATAGCGTAAGTTAAGTAAGTAATGTAAGTTAAGTAAATAGCATAAAGTAAGTAAGTAACGTAAGATAAGTAAGTAACGTAAGTTAAGTAAATAGCGTAAACTAAGTAACGTAAGATATTAGCTTACGTTACTTACTTACTTAACGCTATTTACTTACTTTACGCTATTTACATATCTTAAGTTATGTAAGTAACGTAAGATAAGTAAATAGCGTAAAGAAAGTAAATAGCATAAAGTAACGTAAGTTAAGTAAATAGCGTAAAGTAAGTAAAGAGCGTAAGTTAAGTAAGTAACGTAAGTTAAGTAAATAGCATAAAGTAAGTAAGTAAGGTAAGATAAGTAAGTAAGGTAAGGTAAGTAAATAGCGTGAAGTAAGTAAATAGCGTAAGTTAAGTAAGTAACGTGTTATGTAAATATCTTAAAGTAAGTAAGTAACGTAAGATAATAAGTAACGTAAGGTAAGTAAATAGCATAAAGTAAGTAACGTAAGTTAAGTAAATAGCGTAAAGTAAGTAAATAGCGTTATGTAAGTAAGTAACGGCAACAATTCAGGCTCGCCCTCGTCCCCGTAGAAAGGCACGCTCTCCATCTCGCTGTCAGCCACTGCAGCTTTCATCTTTCTCTGTAGCGAGGCGCAATTCGCAGTCGACTTTCCCTGCCGGTCCTCGCCCTTTCCCCTCGGGCACGCCGCCGCGCGGTGCCCCTCTTTGCCGCAGCACAGGCACGGCCCCTTCGCGTAGCGGCGCTCCTTCTCCTCTTCCCACGAACGTTGTCCAGGCCTCCCTGCGGTGTCCGAAGGGTGGGTGGGTTTCCCGTCTCGCCCCGACTTCACCGCCCGTCTCTGCGCGAACACCTCATGGGCATGCTCAGCCTTTCCCGCGAGCTGGATCCACCAATACAGGCTGTCAGGGTCATCTCGTCCCAGCGACCAGCGCAGCACTTTCGTGTTTAGACCATCCTTGAACAACTTTTGGCCCAGAAATCAAAAAATTCCTGACCCCGGGGTCAGGAAAACCTAACGGGGTGAGCCGGGCGGAATCAGGCCGAATTCAAAAATGAACACCGCCATGAGATCCGGGGTGGAATGTTAGGGTTAGGTGTGCTTTTGCATGCTGGATTTGGGACGGCACAATTTTTGTCCCAGAAATCAAAAAATTCTTGACCCCGGGGTCAGGAAAACCTCACGGGGCGAGCCGGGCGGAATAAGGCCGAATGCAAAAACGATCTCCCCCATGAGATTCGGGGTGGAATGTAAGGGTTAGGAGTGCTTTTGCATGCTTGATTTGGGACGGCACAATTTTTGGCCCAGAAATCAAAAAATTCCTGACCCCGGGGTCAGGATAACCTCACGGGGTGAGCCGGGCGGAATCAGGCCGAATTCAAAAACGATCTCCGCCATGAGATTCGGGGTGGAATGTTAGGGTTAGGTGTGCTTTTGCATGCTGGATTTGGGACGGCATAATTTTTGGCCTAGAAATCAAAAAATTCCTGAGCCCGGGGTCAGGAAAACATCACACGGTGAGCCGGACGGAATCAGGCCCAATGCAAAAATGAACACTGCCATGAGATTGGGGGTGGAATTTAAGGGGTAGGTGTGCTTTGGCATGCTCGATTTGGGACGGCACAATTTTTGGCCCAGAAATCAAAAAATTCCTGACCCCGGGGTCAGTAAAACCTCACGGGGTGTGCCGGGCGGAATCAGTAAATAGCGTAATGTCAGTAAATAGCGTAAAGTAACGTCAGTTAAGTAAATAGCGTAAAGTAACTAAATAGCGTAAGTTAAGTAAGTAATGTAAGTTAAGTAAATAGCATAAAGTAAGTAAGTAACGTAAGATAAGTAAGTAACGTAAGTTAAGTAAATAGCGTAAACTAAGTAACGTAAGATATTAGCTTACGTTACTTACTTACTTAACGCTATTTACTTACTTTACGCTATTTACATATCTTAAGTTATGTAAGTAACGTAAGATAAGTAAATAGCGTAAAGAAAGTAAATAGCATAAAGTAACGTAAGTTAAGTAAATAGCGTAAAGTAAGTAAAGAGCGTAAGTTAAGTAAGTAACGTAAGTTAAGTAAATAGCATAAAGTAAGTAAGTAAGGTAAGATAAGTAAGTAAGGTAAGGTAAGTAAATAGCGTGAAGTAAGTAAATAGCGTAAGTTAAGTAAGTAACGTGTTATGTAAATATCTTAAAGTAAGTAAGTAACGTAAGATAATAAGTAACGTAAGGTAAGTAAATAGCATAAAGTAAGTAACGTAAGTTAAGTAAATAGCGTAAAGTAAGTAAATAGCGTTATGTAAGTAAGTAACGGCAACAATTCAGGCTCGCCCTCGTCCCCGTAGAAAGGCACGCTCTCCATCTCGCTGTCAGCCACTGCAGCTTTCATCTTTCTCTGTAGCGAGGCGCACTTCGCAGTCGACTTTCCCTGCCGGTCCTCGCCCTTTCCCCTCGGGCACGCCGCCGCGCGGTGCCCCTCTTTGCCGCAGCACAGGCACGGCCCCTTCGCGTAGCGGCGCTCCTTCTCCTCTTCCCACGAACGTTGTCCAGGCCTCCCTGCGGTGTCCGAAGGGTGGGTGGGTTTCCCGTCTCGCCCCGACTTCACCGCCCGTCTCTGCGCGAACACCTCATGGGCATGCTCAGCCTTTCCCGCGAGCTGGATCCACCAATACAGGTTGTCAGGGTCATCTCGTCCCAGCGACCAGCGCAGCACTTTCGTGTTTAGACCATCCTTGAACAACTTTTGGCCCAGAAATCAAAAAATTCCTGACCCCGGGGTCAGGAAAACCTAACGGGGTGAGCCGGGCGGAATCAGGCCGAATTCAAAAATGAACACCGCCATGAGATCCGGGGTGGAATGTTAGGGTTAGGTGTGCTTTTGCATGCTGGATTTGGGACGGCACAATTTTTGTCCCAGAAATCAAAAAATTCTTGACCCCGGGGTCAGGAAAACCTCACGGGGCGAGCCGGGCGGAATAAGGCCGAATGCAAAAACGATCTCCCCCATGAGATTCGGGGTGGAATGTAAGGGTTAGGAGTGCTTTTGCATGCTTGATTTGGGACGGCACAATTTTTGGCCCAGAAATCAAAAAATTCCTGACCCCGGGGTCAGGAAAACCTCACGGGGTGAGCCGGGCGGAATCAGGCCGAATTCAAAAACGATCTCCGCCATGAGATTCGGGGTGGAATGTTAGGGTTAGGTGTGCTTTTGCATGCTGGATTTGGGACGGCATAATTTTTGGCCTAGAAATCAAAAAATTCCTGAGCCCGGGGTCAGGAAAACATCACACGGTGAGCCGGACGGAATCAGGCCCAATGCAAAAATGAACACTGCCATGAGATTGGGGGTGGAATTTAAGGGGTAGGTGTGCTTTGGCATGCTCGATTTGGGACGGCACAATTTTTGGCCCAGAAATCAAAAAATTCCTGACCCCGGTGTCAGTAAAACCTCACGGGGTGTGCCGGGCGGAATCAGTAAATAGCGTAATGTCAGTAAATAGCGTAAAGTAACGTCAGTTAAGTAAATAGCGTAAAGTAACTAAATAGCGTAAGTTAAGTAAGTAATGTAAGTTAAGTAAATAGCATAAAGTAAGTAAGTAACGTAAGATAAGTAAGTAACGTAAGTTAAGTAAATAGCGTAAACTAAGTAACGTAAGATATTAGCTTACGTTACTTACTTACTTAACGCTATTTACTTACTTTACGCTATTTACATATCGTAAGTTAAGTAAGTAACGTAAGATAAGTAAATAGCGTAAAGAAAGTAAATAGCGTAAAGTAACGTAAGTTAAGTAAATAGCGTAAAGTAAGTAAAGAGCGTAAGTTAAGTAAGTAACGTAAGTTAAGTAAATAGCATAAAGTAAGTAAGTAAGGTAAGATAAGTAAGTAAGGTAAGGTAAGTAAATAGCGTGAAGTAAGTAAATAGCGTAAGTTAAGTAAGTAACGTGTTATGTAAATATCTTAAAGTAAGTAAGTAACGTAAGATAATAAGTAACGTAAGGTAAGTAAATAGCATAAAGTAAGTAACGTAAGTTAAGTAAATAGCGTAAAGTAAGTAAATAGCGTTATGTAAGTAAGTAACGGCAACAATTCAGGCTCGCCCTCGTCCCCGTAGAAAGGCACGCTCTCCATCTCGCTGTCAGCCACTGCAGCTTTCATCTTTCTCTGTAGCGAGGCGGACTTCGCAGTCGACTTTCCCTGCCGGTCCTCGCCCTTTCCCCTCGGGCACGCCGCCGCGCGGTGCCCCTCTTTGCCGCAGCACAGGCACGGCCCCTTCGCGTAGCGGCGCTCCTTCTCCTCTTCCCACGAACGTTGTCCAGGCCTCCCTGCGGTGTCCGAAGGGTGGGTGGGTTTCCCGTCTCGCCCCGACTTCACCGCCCGTCTCTGCGCGAACACCTCATGGGCATGCTCAGCCTTTCCCGCGAGCTGGATCCACCAATACAGGCTGTCAGGGTCATCTCGTCCCAGCGACCAGCGCAGCACTTTCGTGTTTAGACCATCCTTGAACAACATTTGGCCCAGAAATCAAAAAATTCCTGACCCCGGGGTCAGGAAAACCTAACGGGGTGAGCCGGGCGGAATCAGGCCGAATTCAAAAATGAACACCGCCATGAGATCCGGGGTGGAATGTTAGGGTTAGGTGTGCTTTTGCATGCTGGATTTGGGACGGCACAATTTTTCTCCCAGAAATCAAAAAATTCTTGACCCCGGGGTCAGGAAAACCTCACGGGGCGAGCCGGGCGGAATCAGGCCGAATGCAAAAACGATCTCCCCCATGAGATTCGGGGTGGAATGTAAGGGTTAGGAGTGCTTTTGCATGCTTGATTTGGGACGGCACAATTTTTGGCCCAGAAATCAAAAAATTCCTGACCCCGGGGTCAGGAAAACCTCACGGGGTGAGCCGGGCGGAATCAGTAAATAGCGTAATGTCAGTAAATAGCGTAAAGTAACTAAATAGCGTAAGTTAAGTAAGTAATGTAAGTTAAGTAAATAGCATAAAGTAAGTAAGTAACGTAAGATAAGTAAGTAACGTAAGTTAAGTAAATAGCGTAAACTAAGTAACGTAAGATATTAGCTTACGTTACTTACTTACTTAACGCTATTTACTTACTTTACACTATTTACATATCGTAAGTTAAGTAAGTAACGTAAGATAAGTAAATAGCGTAAAGAAAGTAAATAGCGTAAAGTAACGTAAGTTAAGTAAATAGCGTAAAGTAAGTAAAGAGCGTAAGTTAAGTAAGTAACGTAAGTTAAGTAAATAGCATAAAGTAAGTAAGTAAGGTAAGATAAGTAAGTAAGGTAAGGTAAGTAAATAGCGTGAAGTAAGTAAATAGCGTAAGTTAAGTAAGTAACGTGTTATGTAAATATCTTAAAGTAAGTAAGTAACGTAAGATAATAAGTAACGTAAGGTAAGTAAATAGCATAAAGTAAGTAACGTAAGTTAAGTAAATAGCGTAAAGTAAGTAAATAGCGTTATGTAAGTAAGTAACGGCAACAATTCAGGCTCTCCCTCGTCCCCGTAGAAAGGCACGCTCTCCATCTCGTTGTCAGCCACTGCAGCTTTCATCTTTCTCTGTAGCGAGGCGGACTTCGCAGTCGACTTTCCCTGCCGGTCCTCGCCCTTTCCCCTCGGGCACGCCGCCGCGCGGTGCCCCTCTTTGCCGCAGCACAGGCACGGCCCCTTCGCGTAGCGGCACTCCTTCTCCTCTTCCCACGAACGTTGTCCAGGCCTCCCTGCGGTCTCCGAAGGGTGGGTGGGTTTCCCGTCTCGCCCCGACTTCACCGCCCGTCTCTGCGCGAACACCTCATGGGCATGCTCAGCCTTTCCCGCGAGCTGGATCCACCAATACAGGCTGTCAGGGTCATCTCGTCCCAGCGACCAGCGCAGCACTTTCGTGTTTAGACCATCCTTGAACAACATTTGGCCCAGAAATCAAAAAATTCCTGACCCCGGGGTCAGGAAAACCTAACGGGGTGAGCCGGGCGGAATCAGGCCGAATTCAAAAATGAACACCGCCATGAGATCCGGGGTGGAATGTTAGGGTTAGGTGTGCTTTTGCATGCTGGATTTGGGATGGCACAATTTTTGTCCCAGAAATCAAAAAATTCTTGACCCCGGGGTCAGGAAAACCTCACGGGGCGAGCCAGGCGGAATCAGGCCGAATGCAAAAACGATCTCCCCCATGAGATTAAGGGTGGAATGTAAGGGTTAGGAGTGCTTTTGCATGCTTGATTTGGGACGGCACAATTTTTGGCCCAGAAATCAAAAAATTCCTGACCCCGGGGTCAGGAAAACCTCACGGGGTGAGCCGGGCGGAATCAGTAAATAGCGTAATGTCAGTAAATAGCGTAAAGTAACGTCAGTTAAGTAAATAGCGTAAAGTAACTAAATAGCGTAAGTTAAGTAAGTAATGTAAGTTAAGTAAATAGCATAAAGTAAGTAAGTAACGTAAGATAAGTAAGTAACGTAAGTTAAGTAAATAGCGTAAACTAAGTAACGTAAGATATTAGCTTGCGTTACTTACTTACTTAACGCTATTTACTTACTTTACGCTATTTACATATCGTAAGTTAAGTAAGTAACGTAAGATAAGTAAATAGCGTAAAGAAAGTAAATAGCGTAAAGTAACGTAAGTTAAGTAAATAGCGTAAAGTAAGTAAAGAGCGTAAGTTAAGTAAGTAACGTAAGTTAAGTAAATAGCATAAAGTAAGTAAGGTAAGATAAGTAAGTAAGGTAAGGTAAGTAAATAGCGTGAAGTAAGTAAATAGCGTAAGTTAAGTAAGTAACGTGTTATGTAAATATCTTAAAGTAAGTAAGTAACGTAAGATAATAAGTAACGTAAGGTAAGTAAATAGCATAAAGTAAGTAACGTAAGTTAAGTAAATAGCGTAAAGTAAGTAAATAGCGTTATGTAAGTAAGTAACGGCAACAATTCAGGCTCGCCCTCGTCCCCGTAGAAAGGCACGCTCTCCATCTCGCTGTCAGCCACTGCAGCTTTCATCTTTCTCTGTAGCGAGGCGGACTTCGCAGTCGACTTTCCCTGCCGGTCCTCGCCCTTTCCCCTCGGGCACGCCGCCGCGCGGTGCCCCTCTTTGCCGCAGCACAGGCACGGCCCCTTCGCGTAGCGGCGCTCCTTCTCCTCTTCCCACGAACGTTGTCCAGGCCTCCCTGCGGTGTCCGAAGGGTGGGTGGGTTTCCCTTTTCGCCCCGACTTCACCGCCCGTCTCTGCGCGAACACCTCATGGGCATGCTCAGCCTTTCCCGCGAGCTGGATCCACCAATACAGGCTGTCAGGGTCATCTCGTCCCAGGGAACAGCGCAGCACTTTCGTGTTTAGACCATCCTTGAACAACTTTTGGCCCAGAAATGAAAAAATTCCTGACCCCGGGGTCAGGAAAACCTAACGGGGTGAGCCGGGCGGAATCAGGCCGAATTCAAAAATGAACACCGCCATGAGATCCGGGGTGGAATGTTAGGGTTAGGTGTGCTTTTGCATGCTGGATTTGGGACGGCACAATTTTTGTCCCAGAAATCAAAAAATTCTTGACCCCGGGGTCAGGAAAACCTCACGGGGCGAGCCGGGCGGAATCAGGCCGAATGCAAAAACGATCTCCCCCATGAGATTCGGGGTGGAATGTAAGGGTTAGGAGTGATTTTGCATGCTTGATTTGGGACGGCACAATTTTTGGCCCAGAAATCAAAAAATTCCTGACCCCGGGGTCAGGAAAACCTCACGGGGTGAGCCGGGCGGAATCAGTAAATAGCGTAATGTCAGTAAATTGCGTAAAGTAACGTCAGTTAAGTAAATAGCGTAAAGTAACTAAATAGCGTAAGTTAAGTAAGTAATGTAAGTTAAGTAAATAGCATAAAGTAAGTAAGTAACGTAAGATAAGTAAGTAACGTAAGTTAAGTAAATAGCGTAAACTAAGTAACGTAAGATATTAGCTTACGTTACTTACTTACTTAACGCTATTTACTTACTTTACACTATTTACATATCGTAAGTTAAGTAAGTAACGTAAGATAAGTAAATAGCGTAAAGAAAGTAAATAGCGTAAAGTAACGTAAGTTAAGTAAATAGCGTAAAGTAAGTAAAGAGCGTAAGTTAAGTAAGTAACGTAAGTTAAGTAAAGAGCATAAAGTAAGTAAGTAAGGTAAGATAAGTAAGTAAGGTAAGGTAAGTAAATAGCGTAAGTTAAGTAAGTAACGTGTTATGTAAATATCTTAAAGTAAGTAAGTAACGTAAGATAATAAGTAACGTAAGGTAAGTAAATAGCATAAAGTAAGTAACGTAAGTTAAGTAAATAGCGTAAAGTAAGTAAATAGTGTTATGTAAGTAAGTAACGGCAACAATTCAGGCTCGCCCTCGTCCCCGTAGAAAGGCACGCTCTCCATCTCGCTGTCAGCCACTGCAGCTTTCATCTTTCTCTGTAGCGAGGCGGACTTCGCAGTCGACTTTCCCTGCCGGTCCTCGCCCTTTCCCCTCGGGCACGCCGCCGCGCGGTGCCCCTCTTTGCCGCAGCACAGGCACGGCCCCTTCGCGTAGCGGCGCTCCTTCTCCTCTTCCCACGAACGTTGTCCAGGCCTCCCTGCGGTGTCCGAAGGGTGGGTGGGTTTCCCGTCTCGCCCCGACTTCACCGCCCGTCTCTGCGCGAACACCTCATGGGCATGCTCAGCCTTTCCCGCGAGCTGGATCCACCAATACAGGCTGTCAGGGTCATCTCGTCCCAGCGACCAGCGCAGCACTTTCGTGTTTAGACCATCCTTGAACAACTTTTGGCCCAGAAATCAAAAAATTCCTGACCCCGGGGTCAGGAAAACCTAACGGGGTGAGCCGGGCGGAATCAGGCCGAATTCAAAAATGAACACCGCCATGAGATCCGGGGTGGAATGTTAGGGTTAGGTATGCTTTTGCATGCTGGATTTGGGACGGCACAATTTTTGGCACAGAAATCAAAAAATTCTTGACCCCGGGGTCAGGAAAACCTCACGGGGCGAGCCGGGCGGAATCAGGCCGAATGCAAAAACGATCTCCCCCATGAGATTCGGGGTGGAATGTAAGGGTTAGGAGTGCTTTTGCATGCTTGATTTGGGACGGCACAATTTTTGTCCCAGAAATCAAAAAATTCTTGACCCCGGGGTCAGGAAAACCTCACGCGGTGAGCCGGGCGGAATCAGGCCGAATTCAAAAACGATCTCCGCCATGAGATTCGGGGTGGAATGTTAGGGTTAGGTGTGCTTTTGCATGCTGGATTTGGGACGGCATAATTTTTGGCCTAGAAATCAAAAAATTCCTGAGCCCGGGGTCAGGAAAACATCACACGGTGAGCCGGACGGAATCAGGCCCAATGCAAAAATGAACACTGCCATGAGATTGGGGATGGAATTTAAGGGGTAGGTGTGCTTTGGCATGCTCGATTTGGGACGGCACAATTTTTGGCCCAGAAATCAAAAAATTCCTGACCCCGGGGTCAGGAAAACCTCACGGGGTGTGCCGGGTGGAATCAGTAAATAGCGTAATGTCAGTAAATAGCGTAAAGTAACGTCAGTTAAGTAAATAGCGTAAAGTAACTAAATAGCGTAAGTTAAGTAAGTAATGTAAGTTAAGTAAATAGCATAAAGTAAGTAAGTAACGTAAGATAAGTAAGTAACGTAAGTTAAGTAAATAGCGTAAACTAAGTAACGTAAGATATTAGCTTACGTTACTTACTTACTTAACGCTATTTACTTACTTTACACTATTTACATATCGTAAGTTAAGTAAGTAACGTAAGATAAGTAAATAGCATAAAGAAAGTAAATAGCGTAAAGTAACGTAAGTTAAGTAAATAGCGTAAAGTAAGTAAAGAGCGTAAGTTAAGTAAGTAACGTAAGTTAAGTAAATAGCATAAAGTAAGTAAGTAAGGTAAGATAAGTAAGTAAGGTAAGGTAAGTAAATAGCGTGAAGTAAGTAAATAGCGTAAGTTAAGTAAGTAACGTGTTATGTAAATATCTTAAAGTAAGTAAGTAACGTAAGATAATAAGTAACGTAAGGTAAGTAAATAGCATAAAGTAAGTAACGTAAGTTAAGTAAATAGCGTAAAGTAAGTAAATAGCGTTATGTAAGTAAGTAACGGCAACAATTCAGGCTCGCCCTCGTCCCCGTAGAAAGGCACGCTCTCCATCTCGCTGTCAGCCACTGCAACTTTCATCTTTCTCTGTAGCGAGGCGGACTTCGTAGTCGACTTTCCCTGCCGGTCCTCGCCCTTTCCCCTCGGGCACGCCGCCGCGCGGTGCCCCTCTTTGCCGCAGCACAGGCACGGCCCCTTCGCGTAGCGGCGCTCCTTCTCCTCTTCCCATGAACGTTGTCCAGGCCTCCCTGCGGTGTCCGAAGGGTGGGTGGGTTTCCCGTCTCGCCCCGACTTCACCACCCGTCTCTGCGCGAACACCTCATGGGCATGCTCAGCCTTTCCCGCGAGCTGGATCCACCAATACAGGCTGTCAGGGTCATCTCGTCCCAGCGACCAGCGCAGCACTTTCGTGTTTAGACCATCCTTGAACAACTTTTGGCCCAGAAATCAAAAAATTCCTGACCCCGGGGTCAGGAAAACCTAACGGGGTGAGCCGGGCGGAATCAGGCCGAATTCAAAAATGAACACCGCCATGAGATCCGGGGTGGAATGTTAGGGTTAGGTGTGCTTTTGCGTGCTGGATTTGGGACGGCACAATTTTTGTCCCAGAAATCAAAAAATTCTTGACCCCGGGGTCAGGAAAACCTCAGGGGGCGAGCCGGGCGGAATCAGGCCGAATGCAAAAACGATCTCCCCCATGAGATTCGGGGTGGAATGTAAGGGTTAGGAGTGCTTTTGCATGCTTGATTTGGGACGGCACAATTTTTGTCCCAGAAATCAAAAAATTCTTGACCCCGGGGTCAGGAAAACCTCACGCGGTGAGCCGGGCGGAATCAGGCCGAATTCAAAAACGATCTCCGCCATGAGATTCGGGGTGGAATGGTAGGGTTAGGTGTGCTTTTGCATGCTGGATTTGGGACGGCATAATTTTTGGCCTAGAAATCAAAAAATTCCTGAGCCCGGGGTCAGGAAAACATCACACGGTGAGCCGGACGGAATCAGGCCCAATGCAAAAATGAACACTGCCATGAGATTGGGGATGGAATTTAAGGGGTAGGTGTGCTTTGGCATGCTCGATTTGGGACGGCACAATTTTTGGCCCAGAAATCAAAAAATTCCTGACCCCGGGGTCAGGAAAACCTCACGGGGTGAGCCGGGCGGAATCAGTAAATAGCGTAATGTCAGTAAATAGCGTAAAGTAACGTCAGTTAAGTAAATAGCGTAAAGTAAGTAAAGAGCGTAAGTTAAGTAAGTAACGTAAGTTAAGTAAATAGCATAAAGTAAGTAAGTAAGGTAAGATAAGTAAGTAAGGTAAGGTAAGTAAATAGCGTGAAGTAAGTAAATAGCGTAAGTTAAGTAAGTAACGTGTTATGTAAATATCTTAAAGTAAGTAAGTAACGTAAGATAATAAGTAACGTAAGGTAAGTAAATAGCATAAAGTAAGTAACATAAGTTAAGTAAATAGCGTAAAGTAAGTAAATAGCGTTATGTAAGTAAGTAACGGCAACAATTCAGGCTCGCCCTCATCCCCGTAGAAAGGCACGCTCTCCATCTCGCTGTCAGCCACTGCAGCTTTCATCTTTCTCTGTAGCGAGGCGGACTTCGCAGTCGACTTTCCCTGCCGGTCCTCGCCCTTTCCCCTCGGGCACGCCGCCGCGCGGTGCCCCTCTTTGCCGCAGCACAGGCACGGCCCCTTCGCGTAGCGGCGCTCCTTCTCCTCTTCCCACGAACGTTGTCCAGGCCTCCCTGCGGTGTCCGAAGGGTGGGTGGGTTTCCCTTTTCGCCCCGACTTCACCGCCCGTCTCTGCGCGAACACCTCATGGGCATGCTCAGCCTTTCCCGCGAGCTGGATCCACCAATACAGGCTGTCAGGGTCATCTCGTCCCAGCGACCAGCGCAGCACTTTCGTGTTTAGACCATCCTTGAACAAATTTTGGCCCAGAAATGAAAAAATTCCTGACCCCGGGGTCAGGAAAACCTAACGGGGTGAGCCGGGCGGAATCAGGCCGAATTCAAAAATGAACACCGCCATGAGATCCGGGGTGGAATGTTAGGGTTAGGTGTGCTTTTGCATGCTGGATTTGGGACGGCACAATTTTTCTCCCAGAAATCAAAAAATTCTTGACCCCCGGGTCAGGAAAACCTCACGGGGCGAGCCGGGCTTAATCAGGCCGAATGCAAAAACGATCTCCCCCATGAGATTCGGGGTGGAATGTAAGGGTTAGGAGTGCTTTTGCATGCTTGATTTGGGACGGCACAATTTTTGGCCCAGAAATCAAAAAATTCCTGACCCCGGGGTCAGGAAAACCTCACGGGGTGAGCCGGGTGGAATCAGTAAATAGCGTAATGTCAGTAAATAGCGTAAAGTAACGTCAGTTAAGTAAATAGCGTAAAGTAACTAAATAGCGTAAGTTAAGTAAGTAATGTAAGTTAAGTAAATAGCATAAAGTAAGTAAGTAACGTAAGATAAGTAAGTAACGTAAGTTAAGTAAATAGCGTAAACTAAGTAACGTAAGATATTAGCTTACGTTACTTACTTACTTAACGCTATTTACTTACTTTACACTATTTACATATCGTAAGTTAAGTAAGTAACGTAAGATAAGTAAATAGCGTAAAGAAAGTAAATAGCGTAAAGTAACGTAAGTTAAGTAAATAGCGTAAAGTAAGTAAAGAGCGTAAGTTAAGTAAGTAACGTAAGTTAAGTAAAGAGCATAAAGTAAGTAAGTAAGGTAAGATAAGTAAGTAAGGTAAGGTAAGTAAATAGCGTAAGTTAAGTAAGTAACGTGTTATGTAAATATCTTAAAGTAAGTAAGTAACGTAAGATAATAAGTAACGTAAGGTAAGTAAATAGCATAAAGTAAGTAACGTAAGTTAAGTAAATAGCGTAAAGTAAGTAAATAGTGTTATGTAAGTAAGTAATGGCAACAATTCAGGCTCGCCCTCGTCCCCGTAGAAAGGCACGCTCTCCATCTCGCTGTCAGCCACTGCAGCTTTCATCTTTCTCTGTAGCGAGGCGGACTTCGCAGTCGACTTTCCCTGCCGGTCCTCGCCCTTTCCCCTCGGGCACGCCGCCGCGCGGTGCCCCTCTTTGCCGCAGCACAGGCACGGCCCCTTCGCGTAGCGGCGCTCCTTCTCCTCTTCCCACGAACGTTGTCCAGGCCTCCCTGCGGTGTCCGAAGGGTGGGTGGGTTTCCCGTCTCGCCCCGACTTCACCGCCCGTCTCTGCGCGAACACCTCATGGGCATGCTCAGCCTTTCCCGCGAGCTGGATCCACCAATACAGGCTGTCAGGGTCATCTCGTCGCAGCGACTAGCGCAGCACTTTCGTGTTTAGACCATCCTTGAACAACTTTTGGCCCAGAAATGAAAAAATTCCTTACCCCGGGGTCAGGAAAACCCAACGGGGTGAGCCGGGCGGAATCAGGCCGAATTCAAAAATGAACACCGCCATGAGATCCGGGGTGGAATGTTAGGGTTAGGTGTGCTTTTGCATGCTGGATTTGGGACGGCACAATTTTTCTCCCAGAAATCAAAAAATTCTTGACCCCGGGGTCAGGAAAACCTCACGGGGCGAACCGGGCGGAATCAGGCCGAATGCAAAAACGATCTACCCCATGAGATTCGGGGTGGAATGTAAGGGTTAGGAGTGCTTTTGCATGCTTGATTTGGGACGGCACAATTTTTGGCCCAGAAATCAAAAAATTCCTGACCCCGGGGTCAGGAAAACCTCACGGGGTGAGCCGGGCGGAATCAGTAAATAGCGTAATGTCAGTAAATAGCGTAAAGTAACGTCAGTTAAGTAAATAGCGTTAAGTAACTAAATAGCGTAAGTTAAGTAAGTAATGTAAGTTAAGTAAATAGCATAAAGTAAGTAAGTAACGTAAGATAAGTAAGTAACGTAAGTTAAGTAAATAGCGTAAACTAAGTAACGTAAGATATTAGCTTACGTTACTTACTTACTTAACGCTATTTACTTACTTTACACTATTTACATATCGTAAGTTAAGTAAGTAACGTAAGATAAGTAAATAGCGTAAAGAAAGTAAATAGCGTAAAGTAACGTAAGTTAAGTAAATAGCGTAAAGTAAGTAAAGAGCGTAAGTTAAGTAAGTAACGTAAGTTAAGTAAATAGCATAAAGTAAGTAAGTAAGGTAAGATAAGTAAGTAAGGTAAGGTAAGTAAATAGCGTGAAGTAAGTAAATAGCGTAAATTAAGTAAGTAACGTGTTATGTAAATATCTTAAAGTAAGTAAGTAACGTAAGATAATAAGTAACGTAAGGTAAGTAAATAGCATAAAGTAAGTAACGTAAGTTAAGTAAATAGCGTAAAGTAAGTAAATAGCGTTATGTAAGTAAGTAACGGCAACAATTCAGGCTCGCCCTCGTCCCCGTAGAAAGGCACGCTCTCCATCTCGCTGTCAGCCACTGCAGCTTTCATCTTTCTCTGTAGCGAGGCGGACTTCGCAGTCGACTTTCCCTGCCGGTCCTCACCCTTTCCCCTCGGGCACGCCGCCGCGCGGCGCCCCTCTTTGCCGCAGCACAGGCACGGCCCCTTCGCGTAGCGGCGCTCCTTCTCCTCTTCCCACGAACGTTGTCCAGGCCTCCCTGCGGTGTCCGAAGGGTGGGTGGGTTTCCCGTCTCGCCCCGACTTCACCGCCCGTCTCTGCGCGAACACCTCATGGGCATGCTCAGCCTTTCCCGCGAGCTGGATCCACCAATACAGGCTGTCAGGGTCATCTCGTCCCAGCGACCAGCGCAGCATTTTCGTGTTTAGACCATCCTTGAACAACTTTTGGCCCAGAAATCAAAAAATTCCTGACCCCGGGGTCAGGAAAACCTCACGGGGCGAGCCGGGCGGAATCAGGCCGAATGCAAAAACGATCTCCCCCATGAGATTCGGGTTGGAATGTAAGGGTTAGGAGTGCTTTTGCATGCTTGATTTGGGACGGCACAATTTTTGGCGCAGAAATCAAAAAATTCCTGACCCCGGGGTCAGGAAAACCTAACGGGGTGAGCCGGGCGGAATCAGGCCGAATTCAAAAATGAACACCGCCATGAGATCCGGGGTGGAATGTTAGGGTTAGGTATGCTTTTGCATGCTGGATTTGGGACGGCACAATTTTTGTCCCAGAAATCAAAAAATTCTTGACCCCGGGGTCAGGAAAACCTCACGGGGCGAGCCGGGCGGAATCAGGCCGAATGCAAAAACGATCTCCCCCATGAGATTCGGGTTGGAATGTAAGGGTTAGGAGTGCTTTTGCATGCTTGATTTGGGACGCCACAATTTTTGTCCAAGAAATCAAAAAATTCTTGACCCCGGGGTCAGGAAAACCTCACGCGGTGAGCCGGGCGGAATCAGGCCGAATTCAAAAACGATCTCCGCCATGAGATTCGGGGTGGAATGTTAGGGTTAGGTGTGCTTTTGCATGCTGGATTTGGGACGGCATAATTTTTGGCCTAGAAATCAAAAAATTCCTGAGCCCGGGGTCAGGAAAACATCACACGGTGAGCCGGACGGAATCAGGCCCAATGCAAAAATGAACACTGCCATGAGATTGGGGGTGGAATTTAAGGGGTAGGTGTGCTTTGGCATGCTCGATTTGGGACGGCACAATTTTTGGCCCAGAAATCAAAAAATTCCTGACCCCGGGGTCAGGAAAACCTCACGGGGTGTGCCGGGCGGAATCAGTAAATAGCGTAATGTCAGTAAATAGCGTAAAGTAACGTCAGTTAAGTAAATAGCGTAAAGTAACTAAATAGCGTAAGTTAAATAAGTAATGTAAGTTAAGTAAATAGCATAAAGTAAGTAAGTAACGTAAGATAAGTAAGTAACGTAAGTTAAGTAAATAGCGTAAACTAAGTAACGTAAGATATTAGCTTACGTTACTTACTTACTTAACGCTATTTACTTACTTTACCCTATTTACATATCGTAAGTTAAGTAAGTAACGTAAGATAAGTAAATAGCATAAAGAAAGTAAATAGCGTAAAGTAACGTAAGTTAAGTAAATAGCGTAATGTAAGTAAAGAGCGTAAGTTAAGTAAGTAACGTAAGTTAAGTAAATAGCATAAAGTAAGTAAGTAAGGTAAGATAAGTAAGTAAGGTAAGGTAAGTAAATAGCGTGAAGTAAGTAAATAGCGTAAGTTAAGTAAGTAACGTGTTATGTAAATATCTTAAAGTAAGTAAGTAACGTAAGATAATAAGTAACGTAAGGTAAGTAAATAGCATAAAGTAAGTAACGTAAGTTAAGTAAATAGCGTAAAGTAAGTAAATAGCGTTATGTAAGTAAGTAACGGCAACAATTCAGGCTCGCCCTCGTCCCCGTAGAAAGGCACGCTCTCCATCTCGCTGTCAGCCACTGCAACTTTCATCTTTCTCTGTAGCGAGGCGGACTTCGTAGTCGACTTTCCCTGCCGGTCCTCGCCCTTTCCCCTCGGGCACGCCGCCGCGCGGTGCCCCTCTTTGCCGCAGCACAGGCACGGCCCCTTCGCGTAGCGGCGCTCCTTCTCCTCTTCCCACGAACGTTGTCCAGGCCTCCCTGCGGTGTCCAAAGGGTGGGTGGGTTTCCCGTCTCGCCCCGACTTCACCACCCGTCTCTGCACGAACACCTCATGGGCATGCTCAGCCTTTCCCGCGAGCTGGATCCACCAATACAGGCTGTCAGGGTCATCTCGTCCCAGCGACCAGCGCAGCACTTTCGTGTTTAGACCATCCTTGAACAACTTTTGGCCCAGAAATCAAAAAATTCCTGACCCCGGGGTCAGGAAAACCTAACGGGGTGAGCCGGGCGGAATCAGGCCGAATTCAAAAATGAACACCGCCATGAGATCCGGGGTGGAATGTTAGGGTTAGGTGTGCTTTTACGTGCTGGATTTGGGACGGCACAATTTTTGTCCCAGAAATCAAAAAATTCTTGACCCCGGGGTCAGGAAAACCTCACGGGGCGAGCCGGGCGGAATCAGGCCGAATGCAAAAACGATCTCCCCCATGAGATTCGGGGTGGAATGTAAGGGTTAGGAGTGCTTTTGCATGCTTGATTTGGGACGGCACAATTTTTGTCCCAGAAATCAAAAAATTCTTGACCCCGGGGTCAGGAAAACCTCACGCGGTGAGCCGGGAGGAATCAGGCCGAATTCAAAAACGATCTCCGCCATGAGATTCGGGGTGGAATGTTAGGGTTAGGTGTGCTTTTGCATGCTGGATTTGGGACGGCATAATTTTTGGCCTAGAAATCAAAAAATTCCTGAGCCCGGGGTCAGGAAAACATCACACGGTGAGCCGGACGGAATCAGGCCCAATGCAAAAATGAACACTGCCATGAGATTGGGGATGGAATTTAAGGGGTAGGTGTGCTTTGGCATGCTCGATTTGGGACGGCACAATTTTTGGCCCAGAAATCAAAAAATTCCTGACCCCGGGGTCAGGAAAACCTCACGGGGTGAGCCGGGCGGAATCAGTAAATAGCGTAATGTCAGTAAATAGCGTAAAGTAATGTCAGTTAAGTAAATAGCGTAAAGTAAGTAAAGAGCGTAAGTTAAGTAAGTAACGTAAGTTAAGTAAATAGCATAAAGTAAGTAAGTAAGGTAAGATAAGTAAGTAAGGTAAGGTAAGTAAATAGCGTGAAGTAAGTAAATAGCGTAAGTTAAGTAAGTAACGTGTTATGTAAATATCTTAAAGTAAGTAAGTAACGTAAGATAATAAGTAACGTAAGGTAAGTAAATAGCATAAAGTAAGTAACGTAAGTTAAGTAAATAGCGTAAAGTAAGTAAATAGCGTTATGTAAGTAAGTAACGGCAACAATTCAGGCTCGCCCTCGTCCCCGTAGAAAGGCACGCTCTCCATCTCGCTGTCAGCCACTGCAGCTTTCATCTTTCTCTGTAGCGAGGCGGACTTCGCAGTCGACTTTCCCTGCCGGTCCTCGCCCTTTCCCCTCGGGCACACCGCCGCGCGGTGCCCCTCTTTGCCGCAGCACAGGCACGGCCCCTTCGCGTAGCGGCGCTCCTTCTCCTCTTCCCACGAACGTTGTCCAGGCCTCCCTGCGGTGTCCGAAAGGTGGGTGGGTTTCCCGTCTCGCCCCGACTTCACCGCCCGTCTCTGCGCGAACACCTCATGGGCATGCTCAGCCTTTCCCGCGAGCTGGATCCACCAATACAGGCTGTCAGGGTCATCTCGTCCCAGCGACCAGCGCAGCACTTTCGTGTTTAGACCATCCTTGAACAACTTTTGGCCCAGAAATCAAAAAATTCCTGACCCCGGGGTCAGGAAAACCTAACGGGGTGAGCCGGGCGGAATCAGGTCGAATTCAAAAATGAACACCGCCATGAGATCCGGGGTGGAATGTTAGAGTTAGGTATGCTTTTGCATGCTGGATTTGGGACGGCACAATTTTTCTCCCAGAAATCAAAAAATTCTTGACCCCGGGGTCAGGAAAACATCACACGGTGAGCCGGACGGAATCAGGCCCAATGCAAAAATGAACACTGCCATGAGATTGGGGTGGAATTTAAGGGTAGGTGTGCTTTGGCATGCTCGATTTGGGACGGCACAATTTTTGGCCCAGAAATCAAAAATTCCTGACCCCGGGGTCAGGAAAACCTCACGGGGTGTGCCGGGCGGAATCAGTAAATAGCGTAATGTCAGTAAATAGCGTAAAGTAACGTCAGTTAAGTAAATAGCGTAAAGTAACTAAATAGCGTAAGTTAAGTAAGTAATGTAAGTTAAGTAAATAGCATAAAGTAAGTAAGTAACGTAAGATAAGTAAGTAACGTAAGTTAAGTAAATAGCGTAAACTAAGTAACGTAAGATATTAGCTTACGTTACTTACTTACTTAACGCTATTTACTTACTTTACCCTATTTACATATCGTAAGTTAAGTAAGTAACGTAAGATAAGTAAATAGCGTAAAGAAAGTAAATAGCGTAAAGTAACGTAAGTTAAGTAAATAGCGTAAAGTAAGTAAAGAGCGTAAGTTAAGTAAGTAACGTAAGTTAAGTAAATAGCATAAAGTAAGTAAGTAAGGTAAGATAAGTAAGTAAGGTAAGGTAAGTAAATAGCGTGAAGTAAGTAAATAGCGTAAATTAAGTAAGTAACGTGTTATGTAAATATCTTAAAGTAAGTAAGTAACGTAAGATAATAAGTAACGTAAGGTAAGTAAATAGCATAAAGTAAGTAACGTAAGTTAAGTAAATAGCGTAAAGTAAGTAAATAGCGTTATGTAAGTAAGTAACGGCAACAATTCAGGCTCGCCCTCGTCCCCGTAGAAAGGCACGCTCTCCATCTCGCTGTCAGCCACTGCAGCTTTCATCTTTCTCTGTAGCGAGGCGGACTTCGCAGTCGACTTTCCCTGCGGTCCTCACCCTTTCCCCTCGGGCACGCCGCCGCGCGGCGCCCCTCTTTGCCGCAGCACAGGCACGGCCCCTTCGCGTAGCGGCGCTCCTTCTCCTCTTCCACGAACGTTGTCCAGGCCTCCCTGCGGTGTCCGAAGGGTGGGTGGGTTTCCCGTCTCGCCCCGACTTCACCGCCCGTCTCTGCGCGAACACCTCATGGGCATGCTCAGCCTTTCCCGCGAGCTGGATCCACCAATACAGGCTGTCAGGGTCATCTCGTCCCAGCGACCAGCGCAGCATTTTCGTGTTTAGACCATCCTTGAACAACTTTTGGCCCAGAAATCAAAAAATTCCTGACCCCGGGGTGAGGAAAACCTCACGGGCGAGCCGGGCGGAATCAGGCCGAATGCAAAAACGATCTCCCCCATGAGATGTCTGGAATGTAAGGGTTAGGAGTGCTTTTGCATGCTTGATTTGGGACGGCACAATTTTTGGCACAGAAATCAAAAAATTCCTGACCCCGGGGTCAGGAAAACCTAACGGGGTGAGCCGGGCGGAATCAGGCCGAATTCAAAAATGAACACCGCCATGAGATCCGGGGTGGAATGTTAGGGTTAGGTGTGCATTTGCATGCTGGATTTGGGACGGCACAATTTTTCTCCCAGAAATCAAAAAATTCTTGACCCCGGGGTCAGGAAAACCTCACGGGGCGAGTCGGGCGGAATCAGGCCGAATGCAAAAACGATCTCCCCCATGAGATTCGGGGTGGAATGTAAGTGTTAGGAGTGCTTTTGCATGCTTGATTTGGGACGGCACAATTTTTGGCCCAGAAATCAAAAAATTCCTGACCCCGGGGTCAGGAAAACCTCACGGGGTGAGCCGGGCGGAATCAGTAAATAGCGTAATGTCAGTAAATAGCGTAAAGTAACGTCAGTTAAGTAAATAGCGTAAAGTAACTAAATAGCGTAAGTTAAGTAAGTAATGTAAGTTAAGTAAATAGCATAAAGTAAGTAAGTAACGTAAGATAAGTAAGTAACGTAAGTTAAGTAAATAGCGTAAACTAAGTAACGTAAGATATTAGCTTACGTTACTTACTTACTTAACGCTATTTACTTACTTTACACTATTTACATATCGTAAGTTAAGTAAGTAACGTAAGATAAGTAAATAGCGTAAAGAAAGTAAATAGCGTAAAGTAACGTAAGTTAAGTAAATAGCGTAAAGTAAGTAAAGAGCGTAAGTTAAGTAAGTAACGTAAGTTAAGTAAAGAGCATAAAGTAAGTAAGTAAGGTAAGATAAGTAAGTAAGGTAAGGTAAGTAAATAGCGTAAGTTAAGTAAGTAACGTGTTATGTAAATATCTTAAAGTAAGTAAGTAACGTAAGATAATAAGTAACGTAAGGTAAGTAAATAGCATAAAGTAAGTAACGTAAGTTAAGTAAATAGCGTAAAGTAAGTAAATAGTGTTATGTAAGTAAGTAACGGCAACAATTCAGGCTCGCCCTCGTCCCCGTAGAAAGGCACGCTCTCCATCTCGTTGTCAGCCACTGCAGCTTTCATCTTTCTCTGTAGCGAGGCGGACTTCGCAGTCGACTTTCCCTGCCGGTCCTCGCCCTTTCCCCTCGGGCACGCCGCCGCGCGGTGCCCCTCTTTGCCGCAGCACAGGCACGGCCCCTTCGCGTAGCGGCGCTCCTTCTCCTCTTCCACGAACGTTGTCCAGGCCTCCCTGCGGTCTCCGAAGGGTGGGTGGGTTCCCGTCTCGCCCCGACTTCACCGCCCGTCTCTGCGCGAACACCTCATGGGCATGCTCAGCCTTTCCCGCGAGCTGGATCCACCAATACAGGCTGTCAGGGTCATCTCGTCCCAGCGACCAGCGCAGCACTTTCGTGTTTAGACCATCCTTGAACAACATTTGGCCCAGAAATCAAAAAATTCCTGACCCGGGGTCAGGAAAACCTAACGGGGTGAGCCGGGCGGAATCAGGCCGAATTCAAAATGAACACCGCCATGAGATCCGGGGTGGAATGTTAGGGTTAGGTGTGCTTTTGCATGCTGGATTTGGGATGGCACAATTTTTGTCCCAGAAATCAAAAAATTCTTGACCCCGGGGTCAGGAAAACCTCACGGGGCGAGCCAGGCGGAATCAGGCCGAATGCAAAAACGATCTCCCCCATGAGATTAAGGGTGGAATGTAAGGGTTAGGAGTGCTTTTGCATGCTTGATTTGGGACGGCACAATTTTGGCCCAGAAATCAAAAAATTCCTGACCCCGGGGTCAGGAAAACCTCACGGGGTGAGCCGGGCGGAATCAGTAAATAGCGTAATGTCAGTAAATAGCGTAAAGTAACGTCAGTTAAGTAAATAGCGTAAAGTAACTAAATAGCGTAAGTTAAGTAAGTAATGTAAGTTAAGTAAATAGCATAAAGTAAGTAAGTAACGTAAGATAAGTAAGTAACGTAAGTTAAGTAAATAGCGTAAACTAAGTAACGTAAGATATTAGCTTGCGTTACTTACTTACTTAACGCTATTTACTTACTTTACGCTATTTACATATCGTAAGTTAAGTAAGTAACGTAAGATAAGTAAATAGCGTAAAGAAAGTAAATAGCGTAAAGTAACGTAAGTTAAGTAAATAGCGTAAAGTAAGTAAAGAGCGTAAGTTAAGTAAGTAACGTAAGTTAAGTAAATAGCATAAAGTAAGTAAGGTAAGATAAGTAAGTAAGGTAAGGTAAGTAAATAGCGTGAAGAAAGTAAATAGCGTAAGTTAAGTAAGTAACGTGTTATGTAAATATCTTAAAGTAAGTAAGTAACGTAAGATAATAAGTAACGTAAGGTAAGTAAATAGCATAAAGTAAGTAACGTAAGTTAAGTAAATAGCGTAAAGTAAGTAAATAGCGTTATGTAAGTAAGTAACGGCAACAATTCAGGCTCGCCCTCGTCCCCGTAGAAAGGCACGCTCTCCATCTCGCTGTCAGCCACTGCAGCTTTCATCTTTCTCTGTAGCGAGGCGCACTTCGCAGTCGACTTTCCCTGCCGGTCCTCGCCCTTTCCCCTCGGGCACGCCGCCGCGCGGTGCCCCTCTTTGCCGCAGCACAGGCACGGCCCCTTCGCGTAGCGGCGCTCCTTCTCCTCTTCCCACGAACGTTGTCCAGGCCTCCCTGCGGTGTCCGAAGGGTGGGTGGGTTTCCCGTCTCGCCCCGACTTCACCGCCCGTCTCTGCGCGAACACCTCATGGGCATGCTCAGCCTTTCCCGCGAGCTGGATCCACCAATACAGGCTGTCAGGGTCATCTCGTCCAGCGACCAGCGCAGCACTTTCGTGTTTAGACCATCCTTGAACAACTTTTGGCCCAGAAATCAAAAAATTCTTGACCCCGGGGTCAGGAAAACCTCACGGGGCGAGCCGGGCGGAATAAGGCCGAATGCAAAAACGATCTCCCCCATGAGATTCGGGGTGGAATGTAAGGGTTAGGAGTGCTTTTGCATGCTTGATTTGGGACGGCACAATTTTTGGCCCAGAAATCAAAAATTCCTGACCCCGAAAACCTCACGGGGTGAGCCGGGCGGAATCAGGCCGAATTCAAAAACGATCTCCGCCATGAGATTCGGGGTGGAATGTTAGGGTTAGGTGTGCTTTTGCATGCTGGATTTGGGACGGCATAATTTTAGGCCTAGAAATCAAAAAATTCCTGAGCCCGGGGTCAGGAAAACATCACACGGTGAGCCGGACGGAATCAGGCCCAATGCAAAAATGAACACTGCCATGAGATTGGGGGTGGAATTTAAGGGGTAGGTGTGCTTTGGCATGCTCGATTTGGGACGGCACAATTTTTGGCCCAGAAATCAAAAAATTCCTGACCCCGGGGTCAGTAAAACCTCACGGGGTGTGCCGGGCGGAATCAGTAAATAGCGTAATGTCAGTAAATAGCGTAAAGTAACGTCAGTTAAGTAAATAGCGTAAAGTAACTAAATAGCGTAAGTTAAGTAAGTAATGTAAGTTAAGTAAATAGCATAAAGTAAGTAAGTAACGTAAGATAAGTAAGTAACGTAAGTTAAGTAAATAGCGTAAACTAAGTAACGTAAGATATTAGCTTACGTTACTTACTTACTTAACGCTATTTACTTACTTTACGCTATTTACATATCTTAAGTTATGTAAGTAACGTAAGATAAGTAAATAGCGTAAAGAAAGTAAATAGCATAAAGTAACGTAAGTTAAGTAAATAGCGTAAAGTAAGTAAAGAGCGTAAGTTAAGTAAGTAACGTAAGTTAAGTAAATAGCATAAAGTAAGTAAGTAAGGTAAGATAAGTAAGTAAGGTAAGGTAAGTAAATAGCGTGAAGTAAGTAAATAGCGTAAGTTAGTAAGTAACGTGTTATGTAAATATCTTAAAGTAAGTAAGTAACGTAAGATAATAAGTAACGTAAGGTAAGTAAATAGCATAAAGTAAGTAACGTAAGTTAAGTAAATAGCGTAAAGTAAGTAAATAGCGTTATGTAAGTAAGTAACGGCAACAATTCAGGCTCGCCCTCGTCCCCGTAGAAAGGCACGCTCTCCATCTCGCTGTCAGCCACTGCAGCTTTCATCTTTCTCTGTAGCGAGGCGCAATTCGCAGTCGACTTTCCCTGCCGGTCCTCGCCCTTTCCCCTCGGGCACGCCGCCGCGCGGTGCCCCTCTTTGCCGCAGCACAGGCACGGCCCCTTCGCGTAGCGGCGCTCCTTCTCCTCTTCCAACGAACGTTGTCCAGGCCTCCCTGCGGTGTCCGAAGGGTGGGTGGGTTTCCCGTCTCGCCCCGACTTCACCGCCCGTCTCTGCGCGAACACCTCATGGGCATGCTCAGCCTTTCCCGCGAGCTGGATCCACCAATACAGGCTGTCAGGGTCATCTCGTCCCAGCGACCAGCGCAGCACTTTCGTGTTTAGACCATCCTTGAACAACTTTTGGCCCAGAAATCAAAAAATTCCTGACCCCGGGGTCAGGAAAACCTAACGGGGTGAGCCGGGCGGAATCAGGCCGAATTCAAAAATGAACACCGCCATGAGATCCGGGGTGGAATGTTAGGGTTAGGTGTGCTTTTGCATGCTGGATTTGGGACGGCACAATTTTTGTCCCAGAAATCAAAAAATTCTTGACCCCGGGTCAGGAAAACCTCACGGGGCGAGCCGGGCGGAATAAGGCCGAATGCAAAAACGATCTCCCCATGAGATTCGGGGTGGATGTAAGGGTTAGGAGTGCTTTTGCATGCTTGATTTGGGACGGCACAATTTTTGGCCCAGAAATCAAAAAATTCCTGACCCCGGGGTCATGAAAACCTCACGGGGTGAGCCGGGCGGAATCAGGCCGAATTCAAAAATGATCTCCGCCATGAGATTCGGGGTGGAATGTTAGGGTTAGGTGTGCTTTTGCATGCTGGATTTGGGACGGCATAATTTTTGGCCTAGAAATCAAAAAATTCCTGAGCCCGGGGTCAGGAAAACATCACACGGTGAGCCGGACGGAATCAGGCCCAATGCAAAAATGAACACTGCCATGAGATTGGGGGTGGAATTTAAGGGGTAGGTGTGCTTTGGCATGCTCGATTTGGGACGGCACAATTTTTGGCCCAGAAATCAAAAAATTCCTGACCCCGGGGTCAGTAAAACCTCACGGGGTGTGCCGGGCGGAATCAGTAAATAGCGTAATGTCAGTAAATAGCGTAAAGTAACGTCAGTTAAGTAAATAGCGTAAAGTAACTAAATAGCGTAAGTTAAGTAAGTAATGTAAGTTAAGTAAATAGCATAAAGTAAGTAAGTAACGTAAGATAAGTAAGTAACGTAAGTTAAGTAAATAGCGTAAACTAAGTAACGTAAGATATTAGCTTACGTTACTTACTTACTTAACGCTATTTACTTACTTTACGCTATTTACATATCTTAAGTTATGTAAGTAACGTAAGATAAGTAAATAGCGTAAAGAAAGTAAATAGCATAAAGTAACGTAAGTTAAGTAAATAGCGTAAAGTAAGTAAAGAGCGTAAGTTAAGTAAGTAACGTAAGTTAAGTAAATAGCATAAAGTAAGTAAGTAAGGTAAGATAAGTAAGTAAGGTAAGGTAAGTAAATAGCGTGAAGTAAGTAAATAGCGTAAGTTAAGTAAGTAACGTGTTATGTAAATATCTTAAAGTAAGTAAGTAACGTAAGATAATAAGTAACGTAAGGTAAGTAAATAGCATAAAGTAAGTAACGTAAGTTAAGTAAATAGCGTAAAGTAAGTAAATAGCGTTATGTAAGTAAGTAACGGCAACAATTCAGGCTCGCCCTCGTCCCCGTAGAAAGGCACGCTCTCCATCTCGCTGTCAGCCACTGCAGCTTTCATCTTTCTCTGTAGCGAGGCGCACTTCGCAGTCGACTTTCCCTGCGGTCCTCGCCCTTTCCCCTCGGCACGCCGCCGCGCGGTGCCCCTCTTTGCCGCAGCACAGGCACGGCCCCTTCGCGTAGCGGCGCTCCTTCTCCTCTTCCCACGAACGTTGTCCAGGCCTCCCTGCGGTGTCCGAAGGGTGGGTGGGTTTCCCGTCTCGCCCCGACTTCACCGCCCGTCTCTGCGCGAACACCTCATGGGCATGCTCAGCCTTTCCCGCGAGCTGGATCCACCAATACAGGTTGTCAGGGTCATCTCGTCCCAGCGACCAGCGCAGCACTTTCGTGTTTAGACCATCCTTGAACAACTTTTGGCCCAGAAATCAAAAAATTCCTGACCCCGGGGTCAGGAAAACCTAACGGGGTGAGCCGGGCGGAATCAGGCCGAATTCAAAAATGAACACCGCCATGAGATCCGGGGTGGAATGTTAGGGTTAGGTGTGCTTTTGCATGCTGGATTTGGGACGGCACAATTTTTGTCCCAGAAATCAAAAAATTCTTGACCCCGGGGTCAGGAAAACCTCACGGGGCGAGCCGGGCGGAATAAGGCCGAATGCAAAAACGATCTCCCCCATGAGATTCGGGGTGGAATGTAAGGGTTAGGAGTGCTTTTGCATGCTTGATTTGGGACGGCACAATTTTTGGCCCAGAAATCAAAAAATTCCTGACCCCGGGGTCAGGAAAACCTCACGCGGTGAGCCGGGCGGAATCAGGCCGAATTCAAAAACGATCTCCGCCATGAGATTCGGGGTGGAATGTTAGGGTTAGGTGTGCTTTTGCATGCTGGATTTGGGACGGCATAATTTTTGGCCTAGAAATCAAAAATTCCTGAGCCCGGGGTCAGGAAAACATCACACGGTGAGCCGGACGGAATCAGGCCCAATGCAAAAATGAACACTGCCATGAGATTGGGGGTGGAATTTAAGGGGTAGGTGTGCTTTGGCATGCTCGATTTGGGACGGCACAATTTTTGGCCCAGAAATCAAAAAATTCCTGACCCCGGTGTCAGTAAAACCTCACGGGGTGTGCCGGGCGGAATCAGTAAATAGCGTAATGTCAGTAAATAGCGTAAAGTAACGTCAGTTAAGTAAATAGCGTAAAGTAACTAAATAGCGTAAGTTAAGTAAGTAATGTAAGTTAAGTAAATAGCATAAAGTAAGTAAGTAACGTAAGATAAGTAAGTAACGTAAGTTAAGTAAATAGCGTAAACTAAGTAACGTAAGATATTAGCTTACGTTACTTACTTACTTAACGCTATTTACTTACTTTACGCTATTTACATATCGTAAGTTAAGTAAGTAACGTAAGATAAGTAAATAGCGTAAAGAAAGTAAATAGCGTAAAGTAACGTAAGTTAAGTAAATAGCGTAAAGTAAGTAAAGAGCGTAAGTTAAGTAAGTAACGTAAGTAAGTAAATAGCATAAAGTAAGTAAGTAAGGTAAGATAAGTAAGTAAGGTAAGGTAAGTAAATAGCGTGAAGTAAGTAAATAGCGTAAGTTAAGTAAGTAACGTGTTATGTAAATATCTTAAAGTAAGTAAGTAACGTAAGATAATAAGTAACGTAAGGTAAGTAAATAGCATAAAGTAAGTAACGTAAGTTAAGTAAATAGCGTAAAGTAAGTAAATAGCGTTATGTAAGTAAGTAACGGCAACAATTCAGGCTCGCCCTCGTCCCCGTAGAAAGGCACGCTCTCCATCTCGCTGTCAGCCACTGCAGCTTTCATCTTTCTCTGTAGCGAGGCGGACTTCGCAGTCGACTTTCCCTGCGGTCCTCGCCCTTTCCCCTCGGGCACGCCGCCGCGCGGTGCCCCTCTTTGCCGCAGCACAGGCACGGCCCCTTCGCGTAGCGGCGCTCCTTCTCCTCTTCCCACGAACGTTGTCCAGGCCTCCCTGCGGTGTCCGAAGGGTGGGTGGGTTTCCCGTCTCGCCCCGACTTCACCGCCCGTCTCTGCGCGAACACCTCATGGGCATGCTCAGCCTTTCCCGCGAGCTGA